>NC_092371.1:114118685-114263935 GCF_030028105.1 Mobula birostris | reverse complement strand
TTGGTAATGTCAAAGCATTGCTTGCCCTGAGAAAACAACTTTTTTGTCTTGCTCAACAGAAGCATGAAACAGGTTTTAAACAACTCAGAATCATTTGGGAAGTAGATTTAAGGTGTTTGCATTAGGTTAACACACAGTAGTTTGGTGTAAAATTTAAATGTATACTATTGGAAATGTCATAGCATTATATGCCCTGAGAAAATAACTTTTTTGTCTTGCTCAGCAGAGGCATGAAACCAGTTTTAAACAACTCAGAATCATGTGGAAAGTTAACTTAAACTGTTAACATTAGGTTTGCACCCAGTAGTTTGGTGTAAAATTGAAATGTATACTATTGGTAATGTCAAAGCGTTGTATGCCCTGAGAAAACAACTTTTTTGTCTTGCTCTGCAGAAGCATGAAACCAGTTTTAAACATCTCATAATCATGTGGAAAGAAACTTAAACTGTTAACATTAGGTTTGCACACAGTAGTTTGGTGTAAAATTGAAATGTATACTCTTGTTAATGTCAAAGCATTGCATGCCCTGAGAAAATAACTTTTTTGTCTTGCTCAGCACAGCCATGAAACCAGTTTTAAACAACTCAGAATCATGTGGAAAGTTAACTTAAACTGTTAACATTAGGTTTGCACCCAGTAGTTTGGTGTAAAATTGAAGTCTATACTATTGGTAATGTCAAAGCATGCATGTCCTGAGAAAACAACTTTTTTGTCTTGCTCAACAGAGGCATAAAATCAGTTTTTAAGAACTCAGAATCATGTGGAAAGTTAACTTAAGGTGTTTCCATTAGGTTTCCACACAGTAGTTTGGTGTAAAATTGAAATGTATACTATTGGTAATGTCAAGGCATTGTATCCCCTGAGAAAACAACTTTTTTGTCTTGCTCAACAGAGGCATGAAACATGTTTTAAACATCTCATAATCATGTGAGAAGTTGATTTAAGGTGTTTGCATTAGGTTTGCACACAGTAGTTTGGTGTAAAATTTAAATGTATACTATTGGAAATGTCATAGCATTATATGCCCTGAGAAAATAACTTTTTTGTCTTGCTCAGCAGAGGCATGAAACCAGTTTTAAACAACTCAGAATCATGTGGAAAGTTAACTTAAACTGTTAACATTAGGTTTGCACCCAGTAGTTTGGTGTAAAATTGAAATGTATACTATTGGTAATGTCAAAGCGTTGTATGCCCTGAGAAAACAACTTTTTTGTCTTGCTCTGCAGAAGCATGAAACCAGTTTTAAACATCTCATAATCATGTGGAAAGAAACTTAAACTGTTAACATTAGGTTTGCACACAGTAGTTTGGTGTAAAATTGAAATGTATACTCTTGTTAATGTCAAAGCATTGCATTCCCTGAGAAAATAACTTTTTTGTCTTGCTCAGCACAGGCATGAAACCAGTTTTAAACAACTCAGAATCATGTGGAAAGTTAACTTAAACTGTTAACATTAGGTTTGCACACAGTAATTTGGTGTAAAATTGAAGTGTATACTATTGGTAATGTCAAAGCATGCATGTCCTGAGAAAACAACTTTTTTGTCTTGCTCAACAGAGGCATGAAATCAGTTTTTAAGAACTCAGAATCATGTTGAAAGTAAACTTAAGGTGTTTCCATTAGGTTTCCACACAGTAGTTTGGTGTAAGATTGAAATGTATACGCTTGGTAATGTCAAAGCGTTGTATGCCCTGAGAAAACAACTTTTTTGTCTTGCTCTGCAGAAGCATGAAACCAGTTTTAAACATCTCATAATCATGTGGAAAGTTAACTTAAACTGTTAACATTAGGTTTGCACACAGTAGTTTGGTGTAAAATTGAAGTGTATACTATTGGTAATGTCAAAGCATGCATGTCCTGAGAAAATAACTTTTTTGTCTTGCTCAGCAGAGGCATGAAACCAGTTTTAAACAACTCAGAATCATCTGGAAAGTTAACCTAAACTGTTAACATTAGGTTTGCACCCAGTAGTTTGGTGTAAAATTGAAATGTATACTATTGGTAATGTCAAAGCATTGCTTGCCCTGAGAAAACAACTTTTTTGTCTTGCTCAACAGAAGCATGAAACAGGTTTTAAACAACTCAGAATCATTTGGGAAGTAGATTTAAGGTGTTTGCATTAGGTTAACACACAGTAGTTTGGTGTAAAATTTAAATGTATACTATTGGAAATGTCATAGCATTATATGCCCTGAGAAAATAACTTTTTTGTCTTGCTCAGCAGAGGCATGAAACCAGTTTTAAACAACTCAGAATCATGTGGAAAGTTAACTTAAACTGTTAACATTAGGTTTGCACCCAGTAGTTTGGTGTAAAATTGAAATGTATACTATTGGTAATGTCAAAGCGTTGTATGCCCTGAGAAAACAACTTTTTTGTCTTGCTCTGCAGAAGCATGAAACCAGTTTTAAACATCTCATAATCATGTGGAAAGAAACTTAAACTGTTAACATTAGGTTTGCACACAGTAGTTTGGTGTAAAATTGAAATGTATACTCTTGTTAATGTCAAAGCATTGCATGCCCTGAGAAAATAACTTTTTTGTCTTGCTCAGCACAGGCATGAAACCAGTTTTAAACAACTCAGAATCATGTGGAAAGTTAACTTAAACTGTTAACATTAGGTTTGCACACAGTAGTTTGGTGTAAAATTGAAGTGTATACTATTGGTAATGTCAAAGCATGCATGTCCTGAGAAAACAACTTTTTTGTCTTGCTCAACAGAGGCATGAAATCAGTTTTTAAGAACTCAGAATCATGTTGAAAGTAAACTTAAGGTGTTTCCATTAGGTTTCCACACAGTAGTTTGGTGTAAGATTGAAATGTATACGCTTGGTAATGTCAAAGCATTGCATGCCCTGAGAAAATAACTTTTTTGTCTTGCTCTGCAGAAGCATGAAACCAGTTTTAAACATCTCATAATCATGTGGAAAGTTAACTTAAACTGTTAACATTAGGTTTGCACACAGTAGTTTGGTGTAAAATTGAAGTGTATACTATTGGTAATGTCAAAGCATGCATGTCCTGAGAAAATAACTTTTTTGTCTTGCTCAGCAGAGGCATGAAACCAGTTTTAAACAACTCAGAATCATCTGGAAAGTTAACCTAAACTGTTAACATTAGGTTTGCACCCAGTAGTTTGGTGTAAAATTGAAATGTATACTCTTGGTAATGTCAAAGCATTGCATGCCCTGAGAAAATAACTTTTTTGTCTTGCTCAGCACAGGCATGAAACCAGTTTTAAACAACTCAGAATCATGTGGAAAGTTAACTTAAACTGTTAACATTAGGTTTGCACACAGTAGTTTGGTGTAAAATTGAAGTCTATACTATTGGTAATGTCAAAGCATGCATGTCCTGAGAAAACAACTTTTTTGTCTTGCTCAACAGAGGCATGAAATCAGTTTTTAAGAACTCAGAATCATGTGGAAAGTTAACTTAAGGTGTTTCCATTAGGTTTCCACACAGTAGTTTGGTGTAAAATTGAAATGTATACTATTGGTAATGTCAAGGCATTGTATGCCCTGAGAAAACAACTTTTTTGTCTTGCTCAACAGAGGCATGAAACATGTTTTAAACAACTCAGAATCATGTGAGAAGTTGATTTAAGGCGTTTGAATTAGGTTTGCACACAGTAGTTTGGTGTAAAATTGAGATGTATACTCTTGGTAATGTCAAAGCATTGCGTGCCCTGAGAAAATAACTTTTTTGTCTAGCTCAGCACAGGCATGAAACCAGTTTTAAACAACTCAGAATCATGTGGAAAGTTGATTTAAGGTGTCTCCATTAGGTTTCCACACAGCAGTTTGGTGTAAGATTGAAATGTATACGCTTGGTAATGTCAAAGCGTTGTATGCCCTGAGAAAACAACTTTTTTGTCTTGATCTGCAGAAGCATGAAACCAGTTTTAAACATCTCATAATCATGTGGAAAGTTAACTTAAACTGTTAACATTAGGTTTGCACACAGTAGTTTGGAGTAAAATTGAAGTGTATACTATTGGTAATGTCAAAGCATGCATGTCCTGAGAAAACAACTTTTTTGTCTTGCTCAACAGAGGCATGAAATCAGTTTTTAAGAACTCAGAATCATGTGGAAAGTTAACTTAAGGTGTTTCCATTAGGTTTCCACACAGTAGTTTGGTGTAACATTGAAATGTATACTATTGGTAATGTCAAAGCATTGCTTGCCCTGAGAAAACAACTTTTTTGTCTTGCTCAACAGAAGCATGAAACATGTTTTAAACAACTCAGAATCATGTGAGAAGTTGATTTAAGGTGTTTGAATTAGGTTTGCACACAGTAGTTTGGTGTAAAATTGAGATGTATACTCTTGGTAATGTCAGAGCATTGCGTGCCCTGAGAAAATAACTTTTTTGTCTAGCTCAGCACAGGCATGAAACCAGTTTCAAACAACTCAGAATCATGTGGAAAGTTGATTTAAGGTGTCTCCATTAGGTTTCCACACAGCAGTTTGGTGTAAGATTGAAATGTATACGCTTGGTTATGTCAAAGCATTGTATGCCCTGAGAAAACAACTTTTTTGTCTTGCTCTGCAGAAGCATTAAAACAGTTTTAAACATCTCATAATCATGTGGAAAGTTAACTTAAACTGTTAACATTAGGTTTGCACACAGTAGTTTGGTGTAAAATTGAAGTGTATACTATTGGTAATGTCAAAGCATGCATGTCCTGAGAAAACAACTTTTTTGTCTTGCTCAACAGAGGCATGAAATCAGTTTTTAAGAACTCAGAATCATGTGGAAAGTTAACTTAAGGTGTTTCCATTAGGTTTCCACACAGTAGTTTGGTGTAACATTGAAATGTATACTATTGGTAATGTCAAAGCATTGCTTGCCCTGAGAAAACAACTTTTTTGTCTTGCTCAACAGAAGCATGAAACAGGTTTTAAACAACTCAGAATCATTTGGGAAGTAGATTTAAGGTGTTTGCATTAGGTTAACACACAGTAGTTTGGTGTAAAATTTAAATGTATACTATTGGAAATGTCATAGCATTATATGCCCTGAGAAAATAACTTTTTTGTCTTGCTCAGCAGAGGCATGAAACCAGTTTTAAACAACTCAGAATCATGTGGAAAGTTAACTTAAACTGTTAACATTAGGTTTGCACCCAGTAGTTTGGTGTAAAATTGAAATGTATACTATTGGTAATGTCAAAGCGTTGTATGCCCTGAGAAAACAACTTTTTTGTCTTGCTCTGCAGAAGCATGAAACCAGTTTTAAACATCTCATAATCATGTGGAAAGAAACTTAAACTGTTAACATTAGGTTTGCACACAGTAGTTTGGTGTAAAATTGAAATGTATACTCTTGTTAATGTCAAAGCATTGCATGCCCTGAGAAAATAACTTTTTTGTCTTGCTCAGCACAGCCATGAAACCAGTTTTAAACAACTCAGAATCATGTGGAAAGTTAACTTAAACTGTTAACATTAGGTTTGCACCCAGTAGTTTGGTGTAAAATTGAAGTCTATACTATTGGTAATGTCAAAGCATGCATGTCCTGAGAAAACAACTTTTTTGTCTTGCTCAACAGAGGCATAAAATCAGTTTTTAAGAACTCAGAATCATGTGGAAAGTTAACTTAAGGTGTTTCCATTAGGTTTCCACACAGTAGTTTGGTGTAAAATTGAAATGTATACTATTGGTAATGTCAAGGCATTGTATCCCCTGAGAAAACAACTTTTTTGTCTTGCTCAACAGAGGCATGAAACATGTTTTAAACATCTCATAATCATGTGAGAAGTTGATTTAAGGTGTTTGCATTAGGTTTGCACACAGTAGTTTGGTGTAAAATTTAAATGTATACTATTGGAAATGTCATAGCATTATATGCCCTGAGAAAATAACTTTTTTGTCTTGCTCAGCAGAGGCATGAAAGCAGTTTTAAACAACTCAGAATCATGTGGAAAGTTAACTTAAACTGTTAACATTAGGTTTGCACCCAGTAGTTTGGTGTAAAATTGAAATGTATACTATTGGTAATGTCAAAGCGTTGTATGCCCTGAGAAAACAACTTTTTTGTCTTGCTCTGCAGAAGCATGAAACCAGTTTTAAACATCTCATAATCATGTGGAAAGAAACTTAAACTGTTAACATTAGGTTTGCACACAGTAGTTTGGTGTAAAATTGAAATGTATACTCTTGTTAATGTCAAAGCATTGCATTCCCTGAGAAAATAACTTTTTTGTCTTGCTCAGCACAGGCATGAAACCAGTTTTAAACAACTCAGAATCATGTGGAAAGTTAACTTAAACTGTTAACATTAGGTTTGCACACAGTAATTTGGTGTAAAATTGAAGTGTATACTATTGGTAATGTCAAAGCATGCATGTCCTGAGAAAACAACTTTTTTGTCTTGCTCAACAGAGGCATGAAATCAGTTTTTAAGAACTCAGAATCATGTTGAAAGTAAACTTAAGGTGTTTCCATTAGGTTTCCACACAGTAGTTTGGTGTAAGATTGAAATGTATACGCTTGGTAATGTCAAAGCGTTGTATGCCCTGAGAAAACAACTTTTTTGTCTTGCTCTGCAGAAGCATGAAACCAGTTTTAAACATCTCATAATCATGTGGAAAGTTAACTTAAACTGTTAACATTAGGTTTGCACACAGTAGTTTGGTGTAAAATTGAAGTGTATACTATTGGTAATGTCAAAGCATGCATGTCCTGAGAAAATAACTTTTTTGTCTTGCTCAGCAGAGGCATGAAACCAGTTTTAAACAACTCAGAATCATCTGGAAAGTTAACCTAAACTGTTAACATTAGGTTTGCACCCAGTAGTTTGGTGTAAAATTGAAATGTATACTATTGGTAATGTCAAAGCATTGCTTGCCCTGAGAAAACAACTTTTTTGTCTTGCTCAACAGAAGCATGAAACAGGTTTTAAACAACTCAGAATCATTTGGGAAGTAGATTTAAGGTGTTTGCATTAGGTTAACACACAGTAGTTTGGTGTAAAATTTAAATGTATACTATTGGAAATGTCATAGCATTATATGCCCTGAGAAAATAACTTTTTTGTCTTGCTCAGCAGAGGCATGAAACCAGTTTTAAACAACTCAGAATCATGTGGAAAGTTAACTTAAACTGTTAACATTAGGTTTGCACCCAGTAGTTTGGTGTAAAATTGAAATGTATACTATTGGTAATGTCAAAGCGTTGTATGCCCTGAGAAAACAACTTTTTTGTCTTGCTCTGCAGAAGCATGAAACCAGTTTTAAACATCTCATAATCATGTGGAAAGAAACTTAAACTGTTAACATTAGGTTTGCACACAGTAGTTTGGTGTAAAATTGAAATGTATACTCTTGTTAATGTCAAAGCATTGCATGCCCTGAGAAAATAACTTTTTTGTCTTGCTCAGCACAGGCATGAAACCAGTTTTAAACAACTCAGAATCATGTGGAAAGTTAACTTAAACTGTTAACATTAGGTTTGCACACAGTAGTTTGGTGTAAAATTGAAGTGTATACTATTGGTAATGTCAAAGCATGCATGTCCTGAGAAAACAACTTTTTTGTCTTGCTCAACAGAGGCATGAAATCAGTTTTTAAGAACTCAGAATCATGTTGAAAGTAAACTTAAGGTGTTTCCATTAGGTTTCCACACAGTAGTTTGGTGTAAGATTGAAATGTATACGCTTGGTAATGTCAAAGCATTGCATGCCCTGAGAAAATAACTTTTTTGTCTTGCTCTGCAGAAGCATGAAACCAGTTTTAAACATCTCATAATCATGTGGAAAGTTAACTTAAACTGTTAACATTAGGTTTGCACACAGTAGTTTGGTGTAAAATTGAAGTGTATACTATTGGTAATGTCAAAGCATGCATGTCCTGAGAAAATAACTTTTTTGTCTTGCTCAGCAGAGGCATGAAACCAGTTTTAAACAACTCAGAATCATCTGGAAAGTTAACCTAAACTGTTAACATTAGGTTTGCACCCAGTAGTTTGGTGTAAAATTGAAATGTATACTCTTGGTAATGTCAAAGCATTGCATGCCCTGAGAAAATAACTTTTTTGTCTTGCTCAGCACAGGCATGAAACCAGTTTTAAACAACTCAGAATCATGTGGAAAGTTAACTTAAACTGTTAACATTAGGTTTGCACACAGTAGTTTGGTGTAAAATTGAAGTCTATACTATTGGTAATGTCAAAGCATGCATGTCCTGAGAAAACAACTTTTTTGTCTTGCTCAACAGAGGCATGAAATCAGTTTTTAAGAACTCAGAATCATGTGGAAAGTTAACTTAAGGTGTTTCCATTAGGTTTCCACACAGTAGTTTGGTGTAAAATTGAAATGTATACTATTGGTAATGTCAAGGCATTGTATGCCCTGAGAAAACAACTTTTTTGTCTTGCTCAACAGAGGCATCAAACATGTTTTAAACAACTCAGAATCATGTGAGAAGTTGATTTAAGGCGTTTGAATTAGGTTTGCACACAGTAGTTTGGTGTAAAATTGAGATGTATACTCTTGGTAATGTCAAAGCATTGCGTGCCCTGAGAAAATAACTTTTTTGTCTAGCTCAGCACAGGCATGAAACCAGTTTTAAACAACTCAGAATCATGTGGAAAGTTGATTTAAGGTGTCTCCATTAGGTTTCCACACAGCAGTTTGGTGTAAGATTGAAATGTATACGCTTGGTAATGTCAAAGCGTTGTATGCCCTGAGAAAACAACTTTTTTGTCTTGCTCTGCAGAAGCATGAAACCAGTTTTAAACATCTCATAATCATGTGGAAAGTTAACTTAAACTGTTAACATTAGGTTTGCACACAGTAGTTTGGAGTAAAATTGAAGTGTATACTATTGGTAATGTCAAAGCATGCATGTCCTGAGAAAACAACTTTTTTGTCTTGCTCAACAGAGGCATGAAATCAGTTTTTAAGAACTCAGAATCATGTGGAAAGTTAACTTAAGGTGTTTCCATTAGGTTTCCACACAGTAGTTTGGTGTAACATTGAAATGTATACTATTGGTAATGTCAAAGCATTGCTTGCCCTGAGAAAACAACTTTTTTGTCTTGCTCAACAGAAGCATGAAACAGGTTTTAAACAACTCAGAATCATTTGGGAAGTAGATTTAAGGTGTTTGCATTAGGTTAACACACAGTAGTTTGGTGTAAAATTTAAATGTATACGCTTGGTAATGTCAAAGCGTTGTATGCCCTGAGAAAACAACTTTTTTGTCTTGCTCTGCAGAAGCATGAAACCAGTTTTAAACATCTCATAATCATGTGGAAAGAAACTTAAACTGTTAACATTAGGTTTGCACACAGTAGTTTGGTGTAAAATTGAAATGTATACTCTTGGTTATGTCAAAGCATTGCATGCCCTGAGAAAATAACTTTTTTGTCTTGCTTAGCACAGGCATGAAACCAGTTTTAAACAACTCAGAATCATGTGGAAAGTTAACTTAAACTGTTAACATTAGGTTTGCACACAGTAGTTTGGTGTAAAATTGAAGTGTATACTATTGGTAATAACAAAGCATGCATGTCCTGAGAAAACAACTTTTTTGTTGCTCAACAGAGGCATGAAATCAGTTTTTAAGAACTCAGAATCATGTTGAAAGTAAACTTAAGGTGTTTCCATTAGGTTTCCACACAGTAGTTTGGTGTAAGATTGAAATGTATACGCTTGGTAATGTCAAAGCGTTGTATGCCCTGAGAAAACAACTTTTTTGTCTTGCTCAGCAGAGGCATGAAACCAGTTTTAAACAACTCAGAATCATGTGGAAAGTTAACTTAAACTGTTAACATTAGGTTTGCACACAGTAGTTTGGTGTAAAATTGAAGTCTATACTATTGGTAATGTCAAAGCATGCATGTCCTGAGAAAACAACTTTTTTGTCTTGCTCAACAGAGGCATGAAATCAGTTTTTAAGAACTCAGAATCATGTGGAAAGTTAACTTAAAGTGTTTCCATTAGGTTTCCACACAGTAGTTTGGTGTAAAATTGAAATGTATACTATTGGTAATGTCAAGGCATTGTATGCCCTGAGAAAACAACTTTTTTGTCTTGCTCAACAGAGGCATGAAACATGTTTTAAACAACTCAGAATCATGTGAGAAGTTGATTTAAGGTGTTTGAATTAGGTTTGCACACAGTAGTTTGGTGTAAAATTGAGATGTATACTCTTGGTAATGTCAAAGCATTGCGTGCCCTGAGAAAATAACTTTTTTGTCTAGCTCAGCACAGGCATGAAACCAGTTTTAAACAACTCAGAATCATGTGGAAAGTTGATTTAAGGTGTCTCCATTAGGTTTCCACACAGCAGTTTGGTGTAAGATTGAAATGTATACGCTTGGTTATGTCAAAGCATTGTATGCCCTGAGAAAACAACTTTTTTGTCTTGCTCTGCAGAAGCATTAAAACAGTTTTAAACATCTCATAATCATGTGGAAAGTTAACTTAAACTGTTAACATTAGGTTTGCACACAGTAGTTTGGTGTAAAATTGAAGTGTATACTATTGGTAATGTCAAAGCATGCATGTCCTGAGAAAACAACTTTTTTGTCTTGCTCAACAGAGGCATGAAATCAGTTTTTAAGAACTCAGAATCATGTGGAAAGTTAACTTAAGGTGTTTCCATTAGGTTTCCACACAGTAGTTTGGTGTAACATTGAAATGTATACTATTGGTAATGTCAAAGCATTGCTTGCCCTGAGAAAACAACTTTTTTGTCTTGCTCAACAGAAGCATGAAACAGGTTTTAAACAACTCAGAATCATTTGGGAAGTAGATTTAAGGTGTTTGCATTAGGTTAACACACAGTAGTTTGGTGTAAAATTTAAATGTATACTATTGGAAATGTCATAGCATTATATGCCCTGAGAAAATAACTTTTTTGTCTTGCTCAGCAGAGGCATGAAACCAGTTTTAAACAACTCAGAATCATGTGGAAAGTTAACTTAAACTGTTAACATTAGGTTTGCACCCAGTAGTTTGGTGTAAAATTGAAATGTATACTATTGGTAATGTCAAAGCGTTGTATGCCCTGAGAAAACAACTTTTTTGTCTTGCTCTGCAGAAGCATGAAACCAGTTTTAAACATCTCATAATCATGTGGAAAGAAACTTAAACTGTTAACATTAGGTTTGCACACAGTAGTTTGGTGTAAAATTGAAATGTATACTCTTGTTAATGTCAAAGCATTGCATGCCCTGAGAAAATAACTTTTTTGTCTTGCTCAGCACAGGCATGAAACCAGTTTTAAACAACTCAGAATCATGTGGAAAGTTAACTTAAACTGTTAACATTAGGTTTGCACACAGTAGTTTGGTGTAAAATTGAAGTGTATACTATTGGTAATGTCAAAGCATGCATGTCCTGAGAAAACAACTTTTTTGTCTTGCTCAACAGAGGCATGAAATCAGTTTTTAAGAACTCAGAATCATGTTGAAAGTAAACTTAAGGTGTTTCCATTAGGTTTCCACACAGTAGTTTGGTGTAAGATTGAAATGTATACGCTTGGTAATGTCAAAGCATTGCATGCCCTGAGAAAATAACTTTTTTGTCTTGCTCTGCAGAAGCATGAAACCAGTTTTAAACATCTCATAATCATGTGGAAAGTTAACTTAAACTGTTAACATTAGGTTTGCACACAGTAGTTTGGTGTAAAATTGAAGTGTATACTATTGGTAATGTCAAAGCATGCATGTCCTGAGAAAATAACTTTTTTGTCTTGCTCAGCAGAGGCATGAAACCAGTTTTAAACAACTCAGAATCATCTGGAAAGTTAACCTAAACTGTTAACATTAGGTTTGCACCCAGTAGTTTGGTGTAAAATTGAAATGTATACTCTTGGTAATGACAAAGCATTGCATGCCCTGAGAAAATAACTTTTTTGTCTTGCTCAGCACAGGCATGAAACCAGTTTTAAACAACTCAGAATCATGTGGAAAGTTAACTTAAACTGTTAACATTAGGGTTGCACACAGTAGTTTGGTGTAAAATTGAAGTCTATACTATTGGTAATGTCAAAGCATGCATGTCCTGAGAAAACAACTTTTTTGTCTTGCTCAACAGAGGCATGAAATCAGTTTTTAAGAACTCAGAATCATGTGGAAAGTTAACTTAAAGTGTTTCCATTAGGTTTCCACACAGTAGTTTGGTGTAAAATTGAAATGTATACTATTGGTAATGTCAAGGCATTGTATGCCCTGAGAAAACAACTTTTTTGTCTTGCTCAACAGAGGCATGAAACATGTTTTAAACAACTCAGAATCATGTGAGAAGTTGATTTAAGGTGTTTGAATTCGGTTTGCACACAGTAGTTTGGTGTAAAATTGAGATGTATACTCTTGGTAATGTCAAAGCATTGCGTGCCCTGAGAAAATAACTTTTTTGTCTAGCTCAGCACAGGCATGAAACCAGTTTTAAACAACTCAGAATCATGTGGAAAGTTGATTTAAGGTGTCTCCATTAGGTTTCCACACAGCAGTTTGGTGTAAGATTGAAATGTATACGCTTGGTTATGTCAAAGCATTGTATGCCCTGAGAAAACAACTTTTTTCTCTTGCTCTGCAGAAGCATTAAAACAGTTTTAAACATCTCATAATCATGTGGAAAGTTAACTTAAACTGTTAACATTAGGTTTCACACAGTAGTTTGGTGTAAAATTGAAGTGTATACTATTGGTAATGTCAAAGCATGCATGTCCTGAGAAAATAACTTTTTTGTCTTGCTCAGCACAGCCATGAAACCAGTTTTAAACAACTCAGAATCATGTGGAAAGTTAACTTAAACTGTTAACATTAGGTTTGCACCCAGTAGTTTGGTGTAAAATTGAAGTCTATACTATTGGTAATGTCAAAGCATGCATGTCCTGAGAAAACAACTTTTTTGTCTTGCTCAACAGAGGCATAAAATCAGTTTTTAAGAACTCAGAATCATGTGGAAAGTTAACTTAAGGTGTTTCCATTAGGTTTCCACACAGTAGTTTGGTGTAAAATTGAAATGTATACTATTGGTAATGTCAAGGCATTGTATCCCCTGAGAAAACAACTTTTTTGTCTTGCTCAACAGAGGCATGAAACATGTTTTAAACATCTCATAATCATGTGAGAAGTTGATTTAAGGTGTTTGCATTAGGTTTGCACACAGTAGTTTGGTGTAAAATTTAAATGTATACTATTGGAAATGTCATAGCATTATATGCCCTGAGAAAATAACTTTTTTGTCTTGCTCAGCAGAGGCATGAAACCAGTTTTAAACAACTCAGAATCATGTGGAAAGTTAACTTAAACTGTTAACATTAGGTTTGCACCCAGTAGTTTGGTGTAAAATTGAAATGTATACTATTGGTAATGTCAAAGCGTTGTATGCCCTGAGAAAACAACTTTTTTGTCTTGCTCTGCAGAAGCATGAAACCAGTTTTAAACATCTCATAATCATGTGGAAAGAAACTTAAACTGTTAACATTAGGTTTGCACACAGTAGTTTGGTGTAAAATTGAAATGTATACTCTTGTTAATGTCAAAGCATTGCATTCCCTGAGAAAATAACTTTTTTGTCTTGCTCAGCACAGGCATGAAACCAGTTTTAAACAACTCAGAATCATGTGGAAAGTTAACTTAAACTGTTAACATTAGGTTTGCACACAGTAATTTGGTGTAAAATTGAAGTGTATACTATTGGTAATGTCAAAGCATGCATGTCCTGAGAAAACAACTTTTTTGTCTTGCTCAACAGAGGCATGAAATCAGTTTTTAAGAACTCAGAATCATGTTGAAAGTAAACTTAAGGTGTTTCCATTAGGTTTCCACACAGTAGTTTGGTGTAAGATTGAAATGTATACGCTTGGTAATGTCAAAGCGTTGTATGCCCTGAGAAAACAACTTTTTTGTCTTGCTCTGCAGAAGCATGAAACCAGTTTTAAACATCTCATAATCATGTGGAAAGTTAACTTAAACTGTTAACATTAGGTTTGCACCCAGTAGTTTGGTGTAAAATTGAAGTGTATACTATTGGTAATGTCAAAGCATGCATGTCCTGAGAAAATAACTTTTTTGTCTTGCTCAGCAGAGGCATGAAACCAGTTTTAAACAACTCAGAATCATCTGGAAAGTTAACCTAAACTGTTAACATTAGGTTTGCACCCAGTAGTTTGGTGTAAAATTGAAATGTATACTATTGGTAATGTCAAAGCATTGCTTGCCCTGAGAAAACAACTTTTTTGTCTTGCTCAACAGAAGCATGAAACAGGTTTTAAACAACTCAGAATCATTTGGGAAGTAGATTTAAGGTGTTTGCATTAGGTTAACACACAGTAGTTTGGTGTAAAATTTAAATGTATACTATTGGAAATGTCATAGCATTATATGCCCTGAGAAAATAACTTTTTTGTCTTGCTCAGCAGAGGCATGAAACCAGTTTTAAACAACTCAGAATCATGTGGAAAGTTAACTTAAACTGTTAACATTAGGTTTGCACCCAGTAGTTTGGTGTAAAATTGAAATGTATACTATTGGTAATGTCAAAGCGTTGTATGCCCTGAGAAAACAACTTTTTTGTCTTGCTCTGCAGAAGCATGAAACCAGTTTTAAACATCTCATAATCATGTGGAAAGAAACTTAAACTGTTAACATTAGGTTTGCACACAGTAGTTTGGTGTAAAATTGAAATGTATACTCTTGTTAATGTCAAAGCATTGCATGCCCTGAGAAAATAACTTTTTTGTCTTGCTCAGCACAGGCATGAAACCAGTTTTAAACAACTCAGAATCATGTGGAAAGTTAACTTAAACTGTTAACATTAGGTTTGCACACAGTAGTTTGGTGTAAAATTGAAGTGTATACTATTGGTAATGTCAAAGCATGCATGTCCTGAGAAAACAACTTTTTTGTCTTGCTCAACAGAGGCATGAAATCAGTTTTTAAGAACTCAGAATCATGTTGAAAGTAAACTTAAGGTGTTTCCATTAGGTTTCCACACAGTAGTTTGGTGTAAGATTGAAATGTATACGCTTGGTAATGTCAAAGCATTGCATGCCCTGAGAAAATAACTTTTTTGTCTTGCTCTGCAGAAGCATGAAACCAGTTTTAAACATCTCATAATCATGTGGAAAGTTAACTTAAACTGTTAACATTAGGTTTGCACACAGTAGTTTGGTGTAAAATTGAAGTGTATACTATTGGTAATGTCAAAGCATGCATGTCCTGAGAAAATAACTTTTTTGTCTTGCTCAGCAGAGGCATGAAACCAGTTTTAAACAACTCAGAATCATCTGGAAAGTTAACCTAAACTGTTAACATTAGGTTTGCACCCAGTAGTTTGGTGTAAAATTGAAATGTATACTCTTGGTAATGTCAAAGCATTGCATGCCCTGAGAAAATAACTTTTTTGTCTTGCTCAGCACAGGCATGAAACCAGTTTTAAACAACTCAGAATCATGTGGAAAGTTAACTTAAACTGTTAACATTAGGTTTGCACACAGTAGTTTGGTGTAAAATTGAAGTCTATACTATTGGTAATGTCAAAGCATGCATGTCCTGAGAAAACAACTTTTTTGTCTTGCTCAACAGAGGCATGAAATCAGTTTTTAAGAACTCAGAATCATGTGGAAAGTTAACTTAAGGTGTTTCCATTAGGTTTCCACACAGTAGTTTGGTGTAAAATTGAAATGTATACTATTGGTAATGTCAAGGCATTGTATGCCCTGAGAAAACAACTTTTTTGTCTTGCTCAACAGAGGCATGAAACATGTTTTAAACAACTCAGAATCATGTGAGAAGTTGATTTAAGGCGTTTGAATTAGGTTTGCACACAGTAGTTTGGTGTAAAATTGAGATGTATACTCTTGGTAATGTCAAAGCATTGCGTGCCCTGAGAAAATAACTTTTTTGTCTAGCTCAGCACAGGCATGAAACCAGTTTTAAACAACTCAGAATCATGTGGAAAGTTGATTTAAGGTGTCTCCATTAGGTTTCCACACAGCAGTTTGGTGTAAGATTGAAATGTATACGCTTGGTAATGTCAAAGCGTTGTATGCCCTGAGAAAACAACTTTTTTGTCTTGATCTGCAGAAGCATGAAACCAGTTTTAAACATCTCATAATCATGTGGAAAGTTAACTTAAACTGTTAACATTAGGTTTGCACACAGTAGTTTGGAGTAAAATTGAAGTGTATACTATTGGTAATGTCAAAGCATGCATGTCCTGAGAAAACAACTTTTTTGTCTTGCTCAACAGAGGCATGAAATCAGTTTTTAAGAACTCAGAATCATGTGGAAAGTTAACTTAAGGTGTTTCCATTAGGTTTCCACACAGTAGTTTGGTGTAACATTGAAATGTATACTATTGGTAATGTCAAAGCATTGCTTGCCCTGAGAAAACAACTTTTTTGTCTTGCTCAACAGAAGCATGAAACAGGTTTTAAACAACTCAGAATCATTTGGGAAGTAGATTTAAGGTGTTTGCATTAGGTTAACACACAGTAGTTTGGTGTAAAATTTAAATGTATACGCTTGGTAATGTCAAAGCGTTGTATGCCCTGAGAAAACAACTTTTTTGTCTTGCTCTGCAGAAGCATGAAACCAGTTTTAAACATCTCATAATCATGTGGAAAGAAACTTAAACTGTTAACATTAGGTTTGCACACAGTAGTTTGGTGTAAAATTGAAATGTATACTCTTGGTTATGTCAAAGCATTGCATGCCCTGAGAAAATAACTTTTTTGTCTTGCTTAGCACAGGCATGAAACCAGTTTTAAACAACTCAGAATCATGTGGAAAGTTAACTTAAACTGTTAACATTAGGTTTGCACACAGTAGTTTGGTGTAAAATTGAAGTGTATACTATTGGTAATAACAAAGCATGCATGTCCTGAGAAAACAACTTTTTTGTTGCTCAACAGAGGCATGAAATCAGTTTTTAAGAACTCAGAATCATGTTGAAAGTAAACTTAAGGTGTTTCCATTAGGTTTCCACACAGTAGTTTGGTGTAAGATTGAAATGTATACGCTTGGTAATGTCAAAGCGTTGTATGCCCTGAGAAAACAACTTTTTTGTCTTGCTCAGCAGAGGCATGAAACCAGTTTTAAACAACTCAGAATCATGTGGAAAGTTAACTTAAACTGTTAACATTAGGTTTGCACACAGTAGTTTGGTGTAAAATTGAAGTCTATACTATTGGTAATGTCAAAGCATGCATGTCCTGAGAAAACAACTTTTTTGTCTTGCTCAACAGAGGCATGAAATCAGTTTTTAAGAACTCAGAATCATGTGGAAAGTTAACTTAAAGTGTTTCCATTAGGTTTCCACACAGTAGTTTGGTGTAAAATTGAAATGTATACTATTGGTAATGTCAAGGCATTGTATGCCCTGAGAAAACAACTTTTTTGTCTTGCTCAACAGAGGCATGAAACATGTTTTAAACAACTCAGAATCATGTGAGAAGTTGATTTAAGGTGTTTGAATTAGGTTTGCACACAGTAGTTTGGTGTAAAATTGAGATGTATACTCTTGGTAATGTCAGAGCATTGCGTGCCCTGAGAAAATAACTTTTTTGTCTAGCTCAGCACAGGCATGAAACCAGTTTCAAACAACTCAGAATCATGTGGAAAGTTGATTTAAGGTGTCTCCATTAGGTTTCCACACAGCAGTTTGGTGTAAGATTGAAATGTATACGCTTGGTTATGTCAAAGCATTGTATGCCCTGAGAAAACAACTTTTTTGTCTTGCTCTGCAGAAGCATTAAAACAGTTTTAAACATCTCATAATCATGTGGAAAGTTAACTTAAACTGTTAACATTAGGTTTGCACACAGTAGTTTGGTGTAAAATTGAAGTGTATACTATTGGTAATGTCAAAGCATGCATGTCCTGAGAAAACAACTTTTTTGTCTTGCTCAACAGAGGCATGAAATCAGTTTTTAAGAACTCAGAATCATGTGGAAAGTTAACTTAAGGTGTTTCCATTAGGTTTCCACACAGTAGTTTGGTGTAACATTGAAATGTATACTATTGGTAATGTCAAAGCATTGCTTGCCCTGAGAAAACAACTTTTTTGTCTTGCTCAACAGAAGCATGAAACAGGTTTTAAACAACTCAGAATCATTTGGGAAGTAGATTTAAGGTGTTTGCATTAGGTTAACACACAGTAGTTTGGTGTAAAATTTAAATGTATACTATTGGAAATGTCATAGCATTATATGCCCTGAGAAAATAACTTTTTTGTCTTGCTCAGCAGAGGCATGAAACCAGTTTTAAACAACTCAGAATCATGTGGAAAGTTAACTTAAACTGTTAACATTAGGTTTGCACCCAGTAGTTTGGTGTAAAATTGAAATGTATACTATTGGTAATGTCAAAGCGTTGTATGCCCTGAGAAAACAACTTTTTTGTCTTGCTCTGCAGAAGCATGAAACCAGTTTTAAACATCTCATAATCATGTGGAAAGAAACTTAAACTGTTAACATTAGGTTTGCACACAGTAGTTTGGTGTAAAATTGAAATGTATACTCTTGTTAATGTCAAAGCATTGCATGCCCTGAGAAAATAACTTTTTTGTCTTGCTCAGCACAGCCATGAAACCAGTTTTAAACAACTCAGAATCATGTGGAAAGTTAACTTAAACTGTTAACATTAGGTTTGCACCCAGTAGTTTGGTGTAAAATTGAAGTCTATACTATTGGTAATGTCAAAGCATGCATGTCCTGAGAAAACAACTTTTTTGTCTTGCTCAACAGAGGCATAAAATCAGTTTTTAAGAACTCAGAATCATGTGGAAAGTTAACTTAAGGTGTTTCCATTAGGTTTCCACACAGTAGTTTGGTGTAAAATTGAAATGTATACTATTGGTAATGTCAAGGCATTGTATCCCCTGAGAAAACAACTTTTTTGTCTTGCTCAACAGAGGCATGAAACATGTTTTAAACATCTCATAATCATGTGAGAAGTTGATTTAAGGTGTTTGCATTAGGTTTGCACACAGTAGTTTGGTGTAAAATTTAAATGTATACTATTGGAAATGTCATAGCATTATATGCCCTGAGAAAATAACTTTTTTGTCTTGCTCAGCAGAGGCATGAAAGCAGTTTTAAACAACTCAGAATCATGTGGAAAGTTAACTTAAACTGTTAACATTAGGTTTGCACCCAGTAGTTTGGTGTAAAATTGAAATGTATACTATTGGTAATGTCAAAGCGTTGTATGCCCTGAGAAAACAACTTTTTTGTCTTGCTCTGCAGAAGCATGAAACCAGTTTTAAACATCTCATAATCATGTGGAAAGAAACTTAAACTGTTAACATTAGGTTTGCACACAGTAGTTTGGTGTAAAATTGAAATGTATACTCTTGTTAATGTCAAAGCATTGCATTCCCTGAGAAAATAACTTTTTTGTCTTGCTCAGCACAGGCATGAAACCAGTTTTAAACAACTCAGAATCATGTGGAAAGTTAACTTAAACTGTTAACATTAGGTTTGCACACAGTAATTTGGTGTAAAATTGAAGTGTATACTATTGGTAATGTCAAAGCATGCATGTCCTGAGAAAACAACTTTTTTGTCTTGCTCAACAGAGGCATGAAATCAGTTTTTAAGAACTCAGAATCATGTTGAAAGTAAACTTAAGGTGTTTCCATTAGGTTTCCACACAGTAGTTTGGTGTAAGATTGAAATGTATACGCTTGGTAATGTCAAAGCGTTGTATGCCCTGAGAAAACAACTTTTTTGTCTTGCTCTGCAGAAGCATGAAACCAGTTTTAAACATCTCATAATCATGTGGAAAGTTAACTTAAACTGTTAACATTAGGTTTGCACACAGTAGTTTGGTGTAAAATTGAAGTGTATACTATTGGTAATGTCAAAGCATGCATGTCCTGAGAAAATAACTTTTTTGTCTTGCTCAGCAGAGGCATGAAACCAGTTTTAAACAACTCAGAATCATCTGGAAAGTTAACCTAAACTGTTAACATTAGGTTTGCACCCAGTAGTTTGGTGTAAAATTGAAATGTATACTATTGGTAATGTCAAAGCATTGCTTGCCCTGAGAAAACAACTTTTTTGTCTTGCTCAACAGAAGCATGAAACAGGTTTTAAACAACTCAGAATCATTTGGGAAGTAGATTTAAGGTGTTTGCATTAGGTTAACACACAGTAGTTTGGTGTAAAATTTAAATGTATACTATTGGAAATGTCATAGCATTATATGCCCTGAGAAAATAACTTTTTTGTCTTGCTCAGCAGAGGCATGAAACCAGTTTTAAACAACTCAGAATCATGTGGAAAGTTAACTTAAACTGTTAACATTAGGTTTGCACCCAGTAGTTTGGTGTAAAATTGAAATGTATACTATTGGTAATGTCAAAGCGTTGTATGCCCTGAGAAAACAACTTTTTTGTCTTGCTCTGCAGAAGCATGAAACCAGTTTTAAACATCTCATAATCATGTGGAAAGAAACTTAAACTGTTAACATTAGGTTTGCACACAGTAGTTTGGTGTAAAATTGAAATGTATACTCTTGTTAATGTCAAAGCATTGCATGCCCTGAGAAAATAACTTTTTTGTCTTGCTCAGCACAGGCATGAAACCAGTTTTAAACAACTCAGAATCATGTGGAAAGTTAACTTAAACTGTTAACATTAGGTTTGCACACAGTAGTTTGGTGTAAAATTGAAGTGTATACTATTGGTAATGTCAAAGCATGCATGTCCTGAGAAAACAACTTTTTTGTCTTGCTCAACAGAGGCATGAAATCAGTTTTTAAGAACTCAGAATCATGTTGAAAGTAAACTTAAGGTGTTTCCATTAGGTTTCCACACAGTAGTTTGGTGTAAGATTGAAATGTATACGCTTGGTAATGTCAAAGCATTGCATGCCCTGAGAAAATAACTTTTTTGTCTTGCTCTGCAGAAGCATGAAACCAGTTTTAAACATCTCATAATCATGTGGAAAGTTAACTTAAACTGTTAACATTAGGTTTGCACACAGTAGTTTGGTGTAAAATTGAAGTGTATACTATTGGTAATGTCAAAGCATGCATGTCCTGAGAAAATAACTTTTTTGTCTTGCTCAGCAGAGGCATGAAACCAGTTTTAAACAACTCAGAATCATCTGGAAAGTTAACCTAAACTGTTAACATTAGGTTTGCACCCAGTAGTTTGGTGTAAAATTGAAATGTATACTCTTGGTAATGTCAAAGCATTGCATGCCCTGAGAAAATAACTTTTTTGTCTTGCTCAGCACAGGCATGAAACCAGTTTTAAACAACTCAGAATCATGTGGAAAGTTAACTTAAACTGTTAACATTAGGTTTGCACACAGTAGTTTGGTGTAAAATTGAAGTCTATACTATTGGTAATGTCAAAGCATGCATGTCCTGAGAAAACAACTTTTTTGTCTTGCTCAACAGAGGCATGAAATCAGTTTTTAAGAACTCAGAATCATGTGGAAAGTTAACTTAAGGTGTTTCCATTAGGTTTCCACACAGTAGTTTGGTGTAAAATTGAAATGTATACTATTGGTAATGTCAAGGCATTGTATGCCCTGAGAAAACAACTTTTTTGTCTTGCTGAACAGAGGCATCAAACATGTTTTAAACAACTCAGAATCATGTGAGAAGTTGATTTAAGGCGTTTGAATTAGGTTTGCACACAGTAGTTTGGTGTAAAATTGAGATGTATACTCTTGGTAATGTCAAAGCATTGCGTGCCCTGAGAAAATAACTTTTTTGTCTAGCTCAGCACAGGCATGAAACCAGTTTTAAACAACTCAGAATCATGTGGAAAGTTGATTTAAGGTGTCTCCATTAGGTTTCCACACAGCAGTTTGGTGTAAGATTGAAATGTATACGCTTGGTAATGTCAAAGCGTTGTATGCCCTGAGAAAACAACTTTTTTGTCTTGCTCTGCAGAAGCATGAAACCAGTTTTAAACATCTCATAATCATGTGGAAAGTTAACTTAAACTGTTAACATTAGGTTTGCACACAGTAGTTTGGAGTAAAATTGAAGTGTATACTATTGGTAATGTCAAAGCATGCATGTCCTGAGAAAACAACTTTTTTGTCTTGCTCAACAGAGGCATGAAATCAGTTTTTAAGAACTCAGAATCATGTGGAAAGTTAACTTAAGGTGTTTCCATTAGGTTTCCACACAGTAGTTTGGTGTAACATTGAATGTATACTATTGGTAATGTCAAAGCATTGCTTGCCCTGAGAAAACAACTTTTTTGTCTTGCTCAACAGAAGCATGAAACAGGTTTTAAACAACTCAGAATCATTTGGGAAGTAGATTTAAGGTGTTTGCATTAGGTTAACACACAGTAGTTTGGTGTAAAATTTAAATGTATACGCTTGGTAATGTCAAAGCGTTGTATGCCCTGAGAAAACAACTTTTTTGTCTTGCTCTGCAGAAGCATGAAACCAGTTTTAAACATCTCATAATCATGTGGAAAGAAACTTAAACTGTTAACATTAGGTTTGCACACAGTAGTTTGGTGTAAAATTGAAATGTATACTCTTGGTTATGTCAAAGCATTGCATGCCCTGAGAAAATAACTTTTTTGTCTTGCTTAGCACAGGCATGAAACCAGTTTTAAACAACTCAGAATCATGTGGAAAGTTAACTTAAACTGTTAACATTAGGTTTGCACACAGTAGTTTGGTGTAAAATTGAAGTGTATACTATTGGTAATAACAAAGCATGCATGTCCTGAGAAAACAACTTTTTTGTTGCTCAACAGAGGCATGAAATCAGTTTTTAAGAACTCAGAATCATGTTGAAAGTAAACTTAAGGTGTTTCCATTAGGTTTCCACACAGTAGTTTGGTGTAAGATTGAAATGTATACGCTTGGTAATGTCAAAGCGTTGTATGCCCTGAGAAAACAACTTTTTTGTCTTGCTCAGCAGAGGCATGAAACCAGTTTTAAACAACTCAGAATCATGTGGAAAGTTAACTTAAACTGTTAACATTAGGTTTGCACACAGTAGTTTGGTGTAAAATTGAAGTCTATACTATTGGTAATGTCAAAGCATGCATGTCCTGAGAAAACAACTTTTTTGTCTTGCTCAACAGAGGCATGAAATCAGTTTTTAAGAACTCAGAATCATGTGGAAAGTTAACTTAAAGTGTTTCCATTAGGTTTCCACACAGTAGTTTGGTGTAAAATTGAAATGTATACTATTGGTAATGTCAAGGCATTGTATGCCCTGAGAAAACAACTTTTTTGTCTTGCTCAACAGAGGCATGAAACATGTTTTAAACAACTCAGAATCATGTGAGAAGTTGATTTAAGGTGTTTGAATTAGGTTTGCACACAGTAGTTTGGTGTAAAATTGAGATGTATACTCTTGGTAATGTCAAAGCATTGCGTGCCCTGAGAAAATAACTTTTTTGTCTAGCTCAGCACAGGCATGAAACCAGTTTTAAACAACTCAGAATCATGTGGAAAGTTGATTTAAGGTGTCTCCATTAGGTTTCCACACAGCAGTTTGGTGTAAGATTGAAATGTATACGCTTGGTTATGTCAAAGCATTGTATGCCCTGAGAAAACAACTTTTTTGTCTTGCTCTGCAGAAGCATTAAAACAGTTTTAAACATCTCATAATCATGTGGAAAGTTAACTTAAACTGTTAACATTAGGTTTGCACACAGTAGTTTGGTGTAAAATTGAAGTGTATACTATTGGTAATGTCAAAGCATGCATGTCCTGAGAAAACAACTTTTTTGTCTTGCTCAACAGAGGCATGAAATCAGTTTTTAAGAACTCAGAATCATGTGGAAAGTTAACTTAAGGTGTTTCCATTAGGTTTCCACACAGTAGTTTGGTGTAACATTGAAATGTATACTATTGGTAATGTCAAAGCATTGCTTGCCCTGAGAAAACAACTTTTTTGTCTTGCTCAACAGAAGCATGAAACAGGTTTTAAACAACTCAGAATCATTTGGGAAGTAGATTTAAGGTGTTTGCATTAGGTTAACACACAGTAGTTTGGTGTAAAATTTAAATGTATACTATTGGAAATGTCATAGCATTATATGCCCTGAGAAAATAACTTTTTTGTCTTGCTCAGCAGAGGCATGAAACCAGTTTTAAACAACTCAGAATCATGTGGAAAGTTAACTTAAACTGTTAACATTAGGTTTGCACCCAGTACTTTGGTGTAAAATTGAAATGTATACTATTGGTAATGTCAAAGCGTTGTATGCCCTGAGAAAACAACTTTTTTGTCTTGCTCTGCAGAAGCATGAAACCAGTTTTAAACATCTCATAATCATGTGGAAAGAAACTTAAACTGTTAACATTAGGTTTGCACACAGTAGTTTGGTGTAAAATTGAAATGTATACTCTTGTTAATGTCAAAGCATTGCATGCCCTGAGAAAATAACTTTTTTGTCTTGCTCAGCACAGGCATGAAACCAGTTTTAAACAACTCAGAATCATGTGGAAAGTTAACTTAAACTGTTAACATTAGGTTTGCACACAGTAGTTTGGTGTAAAATTGAAGTGTATACTATTGGTAATGTCAAAGCATGCATGTCCTGAGAAAACAACTTTTTTGTCTTGCTCAACAGAGGCATGAAATCAGTTTTTAAGAACTCAGAATCATGTTGAAAGTAAACTTAAGGTGTTTCCATTAGGTTTCCACACAGTAGTTTGGTGTAAGATTGAAATGTATACGCTTGGTAATGTCAAAGCATTGCATGCCCTGAGAAAATAACTTTTTTGTCTTGCTCTGCAGAAGCATGAAACCAGTTTTAAACATCTCATAATCATGTGGAAAGTTAACTTAAACTGTTAACATTAGGTTTGCACACAGTAGTTTGGTGTAAAATTGAAGTGTATACTATTGGTAATGTCAAAGCATGCATGTCCTGAGAAAATAACTTTTTTGTCTTGCTCAGCAGAGGCATGAAACCAGTTTTAAACAACTCAGAATCATCTGGAAAGTTAACCTAAACTGTTAACATTAGGTTTGCACCCAGTAGTTTGGTGTAAAATTGAAATGTATACTCTTGGTAATGTCAAAGCATTGCATGCCCTGAGAAAATAACTTTTTTGTCTTGCTCAGCACAGGCATGAAACCAGTTTTAAACAACTCAGAATCATGTGGAAAGTTAACTTAAACTGTTAACATTAGGGTTGCACACAGTAGTTTGGTGTAAAATTGAAGTCTATACTATTGGTAATGTCAAAGCATGCATGTCCTGAGAAAACAACTTTTTTGTCTTGCTCAACAGAGGCATGAAATCAGTTTTTAAGAACTCAGAATCATGTGGAAAGTTAACTTAAAGTGTTTCCATTAGGTTTCCACACAGTAGTTTGGTGTAAAATTGAAATGTATACTATTGGTAATGTCAAGGCATTGTATGCCCTGAGAAAACAACTTTTTTGTCTTGCTCAACAGAGGCATGAAACATGTTTTAAACAACTCAGAATCATGTGAGAAGTTGATTTAAGTTGTTTGAATTCGGTTTGCACACAGTAGTTTGGTGTAAAATTGAGATGTATACTCTTGGTAATGTCAAAGCAT
The DNA here is from genome assembly GCF_030028105.1 of Mobula birostris. Lineage (NCBI taxonomy): Eukaryota > Metazoa > Chordata > Chondrichthyes > Myliobatiformes > Myliobatidae > Mobula > Mobula birostris. The sequence continues at coordinate 114,238,435 of NC_092371.1, read as the reverse complement.
TGCGTGCCCTGAGAAAATAACTTTTTTGTCTAGCTCAGCACAGGCATGAAACCAGTTTTAAACAACTCAGAATCATGTGGAAAGTTGATTTAAGGTGTCTCCATTAGGTTTCCACACAGCAGTTTGGTGTAAGATTGAAATGTATACGCTTGGTTATGTCAAAGCATTGTATGCCCTGAGAAAACAACTTTTTTCTCTTGCTCTGCAGAAGCATTAAAACAGTTTTAAACATCTCATAATCATGTGGAAAGTTAACTTAAACTGTTAACATTAGGTTTCACACAGTAGTTTGGTGTAAAATTGAAGTGTATACTATTGGTAATGTCAAAGCATGCATGTCCTGAGAAAACAACTTTTTTGTCTTGCTCAACAGAGGCATGAAATCAGTTTTTAAGAACTCAGAATCATGTGGAAAGTTAACTTAAGGTGTTTCCATTAGGTTTCCACACAGTAGTTTGGTGTAACATTGAAATGTATACTATTGGTAATGTCAAAGCATTGCTTGCCCTGAGAAAACAACTTTTTTGTCTTGCTCAACAGAAGCATGAAACAGGTTTTAAACAACTCAGAATCATTTGGGAAGTAGATTTAAGGTGTTTGCATTAGGTTAACACACAGTAGTTTGGTGTAAAATTTAAATGTATACTATTGGAAATGTCATAGCATTATATGCCCTGAGAAAATAACTTTTTTGTCTTGCTCAGCAGAGGCATGAAACCAGTTTTAAACAACTCAGAATCATGTGGAAAGTTAACTTAAACTGTTAACATTAGGTTTGCACCCAGTAGTTTGGTGTAAAATTGAAATGTATACTATTGGTAATGTCAAAGCGTTGTATGCCCTGAGAAAACAACTTTTTTGTCTTGCTCTGCAGAAGCATGAAACCAGTTTTAAACATCTCATAATCATGTGGAAAGAAACTTAAACTGTTAACATTAGGTTTGCACACAGTAGTTTGGTGTAAAATTGAAATGTATACTCTTGTTAATGTCAAAGCATTGCATGCCCTGAGAAAATAACTTTTTTGTCTTGCTCAGCACAGGCATGAAACCAGTTTTAAACAACTCAGAATCATGTGGAAAGTTAACTTAAACTGTTAACATTAGGTTTGCACACAGTAGTTTGGTGTAAAATTGAAGTGTATACTATTGGTAATGTCAAAGCATGCATGTCCTGAGAAAACAACTTTTTTGTCTTGCTCAACAGAGGCATGAAATCAGTTTTTAAGAACTCAGAATCATGTTGAATGTAAACTTAAGGTGTTTCCATTAGGTTTCCACACAGTAGTTTGGTGTAAGATTGAAATGTATACGCTTGGTAATGTCAAAGCGTTGTATGCCCTGAGAAAACAACTTTTTTGTCTTGCTCTGCAGAAGCATGAAACCAGTTTTAAACATCTCATAATCATGTGGAAAGTTAACTTAAACTGTTAACATTAGGTTTGCACACAGTAGTTTGGTGTAAAATTGAAATGTATACTCTTTGTAATGTCAAAGCATTGCATGCCCTGAGAAAATAACTTTTTTGTCTTGCTCAGCACAGGCATGAAACCAGTTTTAAACAACTCAGAATCATGTGGAAAGTTAACTTAAACTGTTAACATTAGGTTTGCACACAGTAGTTTGGTGTAAAATTGAAGTGTATACTATTGGTAATGACAAAGCATGCATGTCCTGAGAAAACAACTTTTTTGTCTTGCTCAACAGAGGCATGAAATCAGTTTTTAAGAACTCAGAATCATGTTGAAAGTAAACTTAAGGTGTTTCCATTAAGTTTGCACACAGTAGTTTGGTGTAAGATTGAAATGTATACGCTTGGTAATGTCAAAGCGTTGTATGCCCTGAGAAAACAACTTTTTTGTCTTGCTCTGCAGAAGCATGAAACCAGTTTTAAACATCTCATAATCATGTGGAAAGTTAACTTAAACTGTTAACATTAGGTTTGCACACAGTAGTTTGGTGTAAAATTGAAGTGTATACTATTGGTAATGTCAAAGCATGCATGTCCTGAGAAAATAACTTTTTTGTCTTGCTCAGCAGAGGCATGAAACCAGTTTTAAACAACTCAGAATCATGTGGAAAGTAGATTTAAGGTGTTTGCATTAGGTTAACACACAGTAGTTTGGTGTAAAATTTAAATGTATACTATTGGAAATGTCATAGCATTATATGCCCTGAGAAAATAACTTTTTTGTCTTGCTCAGCAGAGGCATGAAACCAGTTTTAAACAACTCAGAATCATGTGGAAAGTTAACTTAAACTGTTAACATTAGGTTTGCACCCAGTAGTTTGGTGTAAAATTGAAATGTATACTATTGGTAATGTCAAAGCGTTGTATGCCCTGAGAAAACAACTTTTTTGTCTTGCTCTGCAGAAGCATGAAACCAGTTTTAAACATCTCATAATCATGTGGAAAGAAACTTAAACTGTTAACATTAGGTTTGCACACAGTAGTTTGGTGTAAAATTGAAATGTATACTCTTGTTAATGTCAAAGCATTGCATGCCCTGAGAAAATAACTTTTTTGTCTTGCTCAGCACAGGCATGAAACCAGTTTTAAACAACTCAGAATCATGTGGAAAGTTAACTTAAACTGTTAACATTAGGTTTGCACCCAGTAGTTTGGTGTAAAATTGAAGTGTATACTATTGGTAATGTCAAAGCATGCATGTCCTGAGAAAACAACTTTTTTGTCTTGCTCAACAGAGGCATGAAATCAGTTTTTAAGAACTCAGAATCATGTTGAAAGTAAACTTAAGGTGTTTCCATTAGGTTTCCACACAGTAGTTTGGTGTAAGATTGAAATGTATACGCTTGGTAATGTCAAAGCATTGCATGCCCTGAGAAAATAACTTTTTTGTCTTGCTCTGCAGAAGCATGAAACCAGTTTTAAACAACTCAGAATCATGTGGAAAGTTAACTTAAACTGTTAACATTAGGTTTGCACACAGTAGTTTGGTGTAAAATTGAAGTCTATACTATTGGTAATGTCAAAGCATGCATGTCCTGAGAAAACAACTTTTTTGTCTTGCTCAACAGAGGCATGAAATCAGTTTTTAAGAACTCAGAATCATGTGGAAAGTTAACTTAAGGTGTTTCCATTAGGTTTCCACACAGTAGTTTGGTGTAAAATTGAAATGTATACTATTGGTAATGTCAAGGCATTGTATGCCCTGAGAAAACAACTTTTTTGTCTTGCTCAACAGAGGCATGAAACATGTTTTAAACAACTCAGAATCATGTGAGAAGTTGATTTAAGGCGTTTGAATTAGGTTTGCACACAGTAGTTTGGTGTAAAATTGAGATGTATACTCTTGGTAATGTCAAAGCATTGCGTGCCCTGAGAAAATAACTTTTTTGTCTAGCTCAGCACAGGCATGAAACCAGTTTTAAACAACTCAGAATCATGTGGAAAGTTGATTTAAGGTGTCTCCATTAGGTTTCCACACAGCAGTTTGGTGTAAGATTGAAATGTATACGCTTGGTAATGTCAAAGCGTTGTATGCCCTGAGAAAACAACTTTTTTGTCTTGCTCTGCAGAAGCATGAAACCAGTTTTAAACATCTCATAATCATGTGGAAAGTTAACTTAAACTGTTAACATTAGGTTTGCACACAGTAGTTTGGTGTAAAATTGAAGTGTATACTATTGGTAATGTCAAAGCATGCATGTCCTGAGAAAACAACTTTTTTGTCTTGCTCAACAGAGGCATGAAATCAGTTTTTAAGAACTCAGAATCATGTGGAAAGTTAACTTAAGGTGTTTCCATTAGGTTTCCACACAGTAGTTTGGTGTAACATTGAAATGTATACTATTGGTAATGTCAAAGCATTGCTTGCCCTGAGAAAACAACTTTTTTGTCTTGCTCAACAGAAGCATGAAACAGGTTTTAAACAACTCAGAATCATTTGGGAAGTAGATTTAAGGTGTTTGCATTAGGTTAACACACAGTAGTTTGGTGTAAAATTTAAATGTATACGCTTGGTAATGTCAAAGCGTTGTATGCCCTGAGAAAACAACTTTTTTGTCTTGTTCTGCAGAAGCATGAAACCAGTTTTAAACATCTCATAATCATGTGGAAAGAAACTTAAACTGTTAACATTAGGTTTGCACACAGTAGTTTGGTGTAAAATTGAAATGTATACTCTTGGTAATGTCAAAGCATTGCATGCCCTGAGAAAATAACTTTTTTGTCTTGCTCAGCACAGGCATGAAACCAGTTTTAAACAACTCAGAATCATGTGGAAAGTTAACTTAAACTGTTAACATTAGGTTTGCACACAGTAGTTTGGTGTAAAATTGAAGTGTATACTATTGGTAATAACAAAGCATGCATGTCCTGAGAAAACAACTTTTTTGTTGCTCAACAGAGGCATGAAATCAGTTTTTAAGAACTCAGAATCATGTTGAAAGTAAACTTAAGGTGTTTCCATTAGGTTTCCACACAGTAGTTTGGTGTAAGATTGAAATGTATACGCTTGGTAATGTCAAAGCGTTGTATGCCCTGAGAAAACAACTTTTTTGTCTTGCTCAGCAGAGGCATGAAACCAGTTTTAAACAACTCAGAATCATGTGGAAAGTTAACTTAAACTGTTAACATTAGGTTTGCACACAGTAGTTTGGTGTAAAATTGAAGTCTATACTATTGGTAATGTCAAAGCATGCATGTCCTGAGAAAACAACTTTTTTGTCTTGCTCAACAGAGGCATGAAATCAGTTTTTAAGAACTCAGAATCATGTGGAAAGTTAACTTAAAGTGTTTCCATTAGGTTTCCACACAGTAGTTTGGTGTAAAATTGAAATGTATACTATTGGTAATGTCAAGGCATTGTATGCCCTGAGAAAACAACTTTTTTGTCTTGCTCAACAGAGGCATGAAACATGTTTTAAACAACTCAGAATCATGTGAGAAGTTGATTTAAGGTGTTTGAATTAGGTTTGCACACAGTAGTTTGGTGTAAAATTGAGATGTATACTCTTGGTAATGTCAGAGCATTGCGTGCCCTGAGAAAATAACTTTTTTGTCTAGCTCAGCACAGGCATGAAACCAGTTTCAAACAACTCAGAATCATGTGGAAAGTTGATTTAAGGTGTCTCCATTAGGTTTCCACACAGCAGTTTGGTGTAAGATTGAAATGTATACGCTTGGTTATGTCAAAGCATTGTATGCCCTGAGAAAACAACTTTTTTGTCTTGCTCTGCAGAAGCATTAAAACAGTTTTAAACATCTCATAATCATGTGGAAAGTTAACTTAAACTGTTAACATTAGGTTTGCACACAGTAGTTTGGTGTAAAATTGAAGTGTATACTATTGGTAATGTCAAAGCATGCATGTCCTGAGAAAACAACTTTTTTGTCTTGCTCAACAGAGGCATGAAATCAGTTTTTAAGAACTCAGAATCATGTGGAAAGTTAACTTAAGGTGTTTCCATTAGGTTTCCACACAGTAGTTTGGTGTAACATTGAAATGTATACTATTGGTAATGTCAAAGCATTGCTTGCCCTGAGAAAACAACTTTTTTGTCTTGCTCAACAGAAGCATGAAACAGGTTTTAAACAACTCAGAATCATTTGGGAAGTAGATTTAAGGTGTTTGCATTAGGTTAACACACAGTAGTTTGGTGTAAAATTTAAATGTATACTATTGGAAATGTCATAGCATTATATGCCCTGAGAAAATAACTTTTTTGTCTTGCTCAGCAGAGGCATGAAACCAGTTTTAAACAACTCAGAATCATGTGGAAAGTTAACTTAAACTGTTAACATTAGGTTTGCACCCAGTAGTTTGGTGTAAAATTGAAATGTATACTATTGGTAATGTCAAAGCGTTGTATGCCCTGAGAAAACAACTTTTTTGTCTTGCTCTGCAGAAGCATGAAACCAGTTTTAAACATCTCATAATCATGTGGAAAGAAACTTAAACTGTTAACATTAGGTTTGCACACAGTAGTTTGGTGTAAAATTGAAATGTATACTCTTGTTAATGTCAAAGCATTGCATGCCCTGAGAAAATAACTTTTTTGTCTTGCTCAGCACAGGCATGAAACCAGTTTTAAACAACTCAGAATCATGTGGAAAGTTAACTTAAACTGTTAACATTAGGTTTGCACACAGTAGTTTGGTGTAAAATTGAAGTGTATACTATTGGTAATGTCAAAGCATGCATGTCCTGAGAAAACAACTTTTTTGTCTTGCTCAACAGAGGCATGAAATCAGTTTTTAAGAACTCAGAATCATGTTGAAAGTAAACTTAAGGTGTTTCCATTAGGTTTCCACACAGTAGTTTGGTGTAAGATTGAAATGTATACGCTTGGTAATGTCAAAGCATTGCATGCCCTGAGAAAATAACTTTTTTGTCTTGCTCTGCAGAAGCATGAAACCAGTTTTAAACATCTCATAATCATGTGGAAAGTTAACTTAAACTGTTAACATTAGGTTTGCACACAGTAGTTTGGTGTAAAATTGAAGTGTATACTATTGGTAATGTCAAAGCATGCATGTCCTGAGAAAATAACTTTTTTGTCTTGCTCAGCAGAGGCATGAAACCAGTTTTAAACAACTCAGAATCATCTGGAAAGTTAACCTAAACTGTTAACATTAGGTTTGCACCCAGTAGTTTGGTGTAAAATTGAAATGTATACTCTTGGTAATGTCAAAGCATTGCATGCCCTGAGAAAATAACTTTTTTGTCTTGCTCAGCACAGGCATGAAACCAGTTTTAAACAACTCAGAATCATGTGGAAAGTTAACTTAAGGTGTTTCCATTAGGTTTCCACACAGTAGTTTGGTGTAACATTGAAATGTATACTATTGGTAATGTCAAAGCATTGCTTGCCCTGAGAAAACAACTTTTTTGTCTTGCTCAACAGAAGCATGAAACAGGTTTTAAACAACTCAGAATCATTTGGGAAGTAGATTTAAGGTGTTTGCATTAGGTTAACACACAGTAGTTTGGTGTAAAATTTAAATGTATACTATTGGAAATGTCATAGCATTATATGCCCTGAGAAAATAACTTTTTTGTCTTGCTCAGCAGAGGCATGAAACCAGTTTTAAACAACTCAGAATCATGTGGAAAGTTAACTTAAACTGTTAACATTAGGTTTGCACCCAGTAGTTTGGTGTAAAATTGAAATGTATACTATTGGTAATGTCAAAGCGTTGTATGCCCTGAGAAAACAACTTTTTTGTCTTGCTCTGCAGAAGCATGAAACCAGTTTTAAACATCTCATAATCATGTGGAAAGAAACTTAAACTGTTAACATTAGGTTTGCACACAGTAGTTTGGTGTAAAATTGAAATGTATACTCTTGTTAATGTCAAAGCATTGCATGCCCTGAGAAAATAACTTTTTTGTCTTGCTCAGCACAGCCATGAAACCAGTTTTAAACAACTCAGAATCATGTGGAAAGTTAACTTAAACTGTTAACATTAGGTTTGCACCCAGTAGTTTGGTGTAAAATTGAAGTCTATACTATTGGTAATGTCAAAGCATGCATGTCCTGAGAAAACAACTTTTTTGTCTTGCTCAACAGAGGCATAAAATCAGTTTTTAAGAACTCAGAATCATGTGGAAAGTTAACTTAAGGTGTTTCCATTAGGTTTCCACACAGTAGTTTGGTGTAAAATTAAAATGTATACTATTGGTAATGTCAAGGCATTGTATCCCCTGAGAAAACAACTTTTTTGTCTTGCTCAACAGAGGCATGAAACATGTTTTAAACATCTCATAATCATGTGAGAAGTTGATTTAAGGTGTTTGCATTAGGTTTGCACACAGTAGTTTGGTGTAAAATTTAAATGTATACTATTGGAAATGTCATAGCATTATATGCCCTGAGAAAATAACTTTTTTGTCTTGCTCAGCAGAGGCATGAAACCAGTTTTAAACAACTCAGAATCATGTGGAAAGTTAACTTAAACTGTTAACATTAGGTTTGCACCCAGTAGTTTGGTGTAAAATTGAAATGTATACTATTGGTAATGTCAAAGCGTTGTATGCCCTGAGAAAACAACTTTTTTGTCTTGCTCTGCAGAAGCATGAAACCAGTTTTAAACATCTCATAATCATGTGGAAAGAAACTTAAACTGTTAACATTAGGTTTGCACACAGTAGTTTGGTGTAAAATTGAAATGTATACTCTTGTTAATGTCAAAGCATTGCATTCCCTGAGAAAATAACTTTTTTGTCTTGCTCAGCACAGGCATGAAACCAGTTTTAAACAACTCAGAATCATGTGGAAAGTTAACTTAAACTGTTAACATTAGGTTTGCACACAGTAATTTGGTGTAAAATTGAAGTGTATACTATTGGTAATGTCAAAGCATGCATGTCCTGAGAAAACAACTTTTTTGTCTTGCTCAACAGAGGCATGAAATCAGTTTTTAAGAACTCAGAATCATGTTGAAAGTAAACTTAAGGTGTTTCCATTAGGTTTCCACACAGTAGTTTGGTGTAAGATTGAAATGTATACGCTTGGTAATGTCAAAGCGTTGTATGCCCTGAGAAAACAACTTTTTTGTCTTGCTCTGCAGAAGCATGAAACCAGTTTTAAACATCTCATAATCATGTGGAAAGTTAACTTAAACTGTTAACATTAGGTTTGCACACAGTAGTTTGGTGTAAAATTGAAGTGTATACTATTGGTAATGTCAAAGCATGCATGTCCTGAGAAAATAACTTTTTTGTCTTGCTCAGCAGAGGCATGAAACCAGTTTTAAACAACTCAGAATCATCTGGAAAGTTAACCTAAACTGTTAACATTAGGTTTGCACCCAGTAGTTTGGTGTAAAATTGAAATGTATACTATTGGTAATGTCAAAGCATTGCTTGCCCTGAGAAAACAACTTTTTTGTCTTGCTCAACAGAAGCATGAAACAGGTTTTAAACAACTCAGAATCATTTGGGAAGTAGATTTAAGGTGTTTGCATTAGGTTAACACACAGTAGTTTGGTGTAAAATTTAAATGTATACTATTGGAAATGTCATAGCATTATATGCCCTGAGAAAATAACTTTTTTGTCTTGCTCAGCAGAGGCATGAAACCAGTTTTAAACAACTCAGAATCATGTGGAAAGTTAACTTAAACTGTTAACATTAGGTTTGCACCCAGTAGTTTGGTGTAAAATTGAAATGTATACTATTGGTAATGTCAAAGCGTTGTATGCCCTGAGAAAACAACTTTTTTGTCTTGCTCTGCAGAAGCATGAAACCAGTTTTAAACATCTCATAATCATGTGGAAAGAAACTTAAACTGTTAACATTAGGTTTGCACACAGTAGTTTGGTGTAAAATTGAAATGTATACTCTTGTTAATGTCAAAGCATTGCATGCCCTGAGAAAATAACTTTTTTGTCTTGCTCAGCACAGGCATGAAACCAGTTTTAAACAACTCAGAATCATGTGGAAAGTTAACTTAAACTGTTAACATTAGGTTTGCACACAGTAGTTTGGTGTAAAATTGAAGTGTATACTATTGGTAATGTCAAAGCATGCATGTCCTGAGAAAACAACTTTTTTGTCTTGCTCAACAGAGGCATGAAATCAGTTTTTAAGAACTCAGAATCATGTTGAAAGTAAACTTAAGGTGTTTCCATTAGGTTTCCACACAGTAGTTTGGTGTAAGATTGAAATGTATACGCTTGGTAATGTCAAAGCATTGCATGCCCTGAGAAAATAACTTTTTTGTCTTGCTCTGCAGAAGCATGAAACCAGTTTTAAACATCTCATAATCATGTGGAAAGTTAACTTAAACTGTTAACATTAGGTTTGCACACAGTAGTTTGGTGTAAAATTGAAGTGTATACTATTGGTAATGTCAAAGCATGCATGTCCTGAGAAAATAACTTTTTTGTCTTGCTCAGCAGAGGCATGAAACCAGTTTTAAACAACTCAGAATCATCTGGAAAGTTAACCTAAACTGTTAACATTAGGTTTGCACCCAGTAGTTTGGTGTAAAATTGAAATGTATACTCTTGGTAATGTCAAAGCATTGCATGCCCTGAGAAAATAACTTTTTTGTCTTGCTCAGCACAGGCATGAAACCAGTTTTAAACAACTCAGAATCATGTGGAAAGTTAACTTAAACTGTTAACATTAGGTTTGCACACAGTAGTTTGGTGTAAAATTGAAGTCTATACTATTGGTAATGTCAAAGCATGCATGTCCTGAGAAAACAACTTTTTTGTCTTGCTCAACAGAGGCATGAAATCAGTTTTTAAGAACTCAGAATCATGTGGAAAGTTAACTTAAGGTGTTTCCATTAGGTTTCCACACAGTAGTTTGGTGTAAAATTGAAATGTATACTATTGGTAATGTCAAGGCATTGTATGCCCTGAGAAAACAACTTTTTTGTCTTGCTCAACAGAGGCATGAAACATGTTTTAAACAACTCAGAATCATGTGAGAAGTTGATTTAAGGCGTTTGAATTAGGTTTGCACACAGTAGTTTGGTGTAAAATTGAGATGTATACTCTTGGTAATGTCAAAGCATTGCGTGCCCTGAGAAAATAACTTTTTTGTCTAGCTCAGCACAGGCATGAAACCAGTTTTAAACAACTCAGAATCATGTGGAAAGTTGATTTAAGGTGTCTCCATTAGGTTTCCACACAGCAGTTTGGTGTAAGATTGAAATGTATACGCTTGGTAATGTCAAAGCGTTGTATGCCCTGAGAAAACAACTTTTTTGTCTTGATCTGCAGAAGCATGAAACCAGTTTTAAACATCTCATAATCATGTGGAAAGTTAACTTAAACTGTTAACATTAGGTTTGCACACAGTAGTTTGGAGTAAAATTGAAGTGTATACTATTGGTAATGTCAAAGCATGCATGTCCTGAGAAAACAACTTTTTTGTCTTGCTCAACAGAGGCATGAAATCAGTTTTTAAGAACTCAGAATCATGTGGAAAGTTAACTTAAGGTGTTTCCATTAGGTTTCCACACAGTAGTTTGGTGTAACATTGAAATGTATACTATTGGTAATGTCAAAGCATTGCTTGCCCTGAGAAAACAACTTTTTTGTCTTGCTCAACAGAAGCATGAAACAGGTTTTAAACAACTCAGAATCATTTGGGAAGTAGATTTAAGGTGTTTGCATTAGGTTAACACACAGTAGTTTGGTGTAAAATTTAAATGTATACGCTTGGTAATGTCAAAGCGTTGTATGCCCTGAGAAAACAACTTTTTTGTCTTGCTCTGCAGAAGCATGAAACCAGTTTTAAACATCTCATAATCATGTGGAAAGAAACTTAAACTGTTAACATTAGGTTTGCACACAGTAGTTTGGTGTAAAATTGAAATGTATACTCTTGGTTATGTCAAAGCATTGCATGCCCTGAGAAAATAACTTTTTTGTCTTGCTTAGCACAGGCATGAAACCAGTTTTAAACAACTCAGAATCATGTGGAAAGTTAACTTAAACTGTTAACATTAGGTTTGCACACAGTAGTTTGGTGTAAAATTGAAGTGTATACTATTGGTAATAACAAAGCATGCATGTCCTGAGAAAACAACTTTTTTGTTGCTCAACAGAGGCATGAAATCAGTTTTTAAGAACTCAGAATCATGTTGAAAGTAAACTTAAGGTGTTTCCATTAGGTTTCCACACAGTAGTTTGGTGTAAGATTGAAATGTATACGCTTGGTAATGTCAAAGCGTTGTATGCCCTGAGAAAACAACTTTTTTGTCTTGCTCAGCAGAGGCATGAAACCAGTTTTAAACAACTCAGAATCATGTGGAAAGTTAACTTAAACTGTTAACATTAGGTTTGCACACAGTAGTTTGGTGTAAAATTGAAGTCTATACTATTGGTAATGTCAAAGCATGCATGTCCTGAGAAAACAACTTTTTTGTCTTGCTCAACAGAGGCATGAAATCAGTTTTTAAGAACTCAGAATCATGTGGAAAGTTAACTTAAAGTGTTTCCATTAGGTTTCCACACAGTAGTTTGGTGTAAAATTGAAATGTATACTATTGGTAATGTCAAGGCATTGTATGCCCTGAGAAAACAACTTTTTTGTCTTGCTCAACAGAGGCATGAAACATGTTTTAAACAACTCAGAATCATGTGAGAAGTTGATTTAAGGTGTTTGAATTAGGTTTGCACACAGTAGTTTGGTGTAAAATTGAGATGTATACTCTTGGTAATGTCAGAGCATTGCGTGCCCTGAGAAAATAACTTTTTTGTCTAGCTCAGCACAGGCATGAAACCAGTTTCAAACAACTCAGAATCATGTGGAAAGTTGATTTAAGGTGTCTCCATTAGGTTTCCACACAGCAGTTTGGTGTAAGATTGAAATGTATACGCTTGGTTATGTCAAAGCATTGTATGCCCTGAGAAAACAACTTTTTTGTCTTGCTCTGCAGAAGCATTAAAACAGTTTTAAACATCTCATAATCATGTGGAAAGTTAACTTAAACTGTTAACATTAGGTTTGCACACAGTAGTTTGGTGTAAAATTGAAGTGTATACTATTGGTAATGTCAAAGCATGCATGTCCTGAGAAAACAACTTTTTTGTCTTGCTCAACAGAGGCATGAAATCAGTTTTTAAGAACTCAGAATCATGTGGAAAGTTAACTTAAGGTGTTTCCATTAGGTTTCCACACAGTAGTTTGGTGTAACATTGAAATGTATACTATTGGTAATGTCAAAGCATTGCTTGCCCTGAGAAAACAACTTTTTTGTCTTGCTCAACAGAAGCATGAAACAGGTTTTAAACAACTCAGAATCATTTGGGAAGTAGATTTAAGGTGTTTGCATTAGGTTAACACACAGTAGTTTGGTGTAAAATTTAAATGTATACTATTGGAAATGTCATAGCATTATATGCCCTGAGAAAATAACTTTTTTGTCTTGCTCAGCAGAGGCATGAAACCAGTTTTAAACAACTCAGAATCATGTGGAAAGTTAACTTAAACTGTTAACATTAGGTTTGCACCCAGTAGTTTGGTGTAAAATTGAAATGTATACTATTGGTAATGTCAAAGCGTTGTATGCCCTGAGAAAACAACTTTTTTGTCTTGCTCTGCAGAAGCATGAAACCAGTTTTAAACATCTCATAATCATGTGGAAAGAAACTTAAACTGTTAACATTAGGTTTGCACACAGTAGTTTGGTGTAAAATTGAAATGTATACTCTTGTTAATGTCAAAGCATTGCATGCCCTGAGAAAATAACTTTTTTGTCTTGCTCAGCACAGCCATGAAACCAGTTTTAAACAACTCAGAATCATGTGGAAAGTTAACTTAAACTGTTAACATTAGGTTTGCACCCAGTAGTTTGGTGTAAAATTGAAGTCTATACTATTGGTAATGTCAAAGCATGCATGTCCTGAGAAAACAACTTTTTTGTCTTGCTCAACAGAGGCATAAAATCAGTTTTTAAGAACTCAGAATCATGTGGAAAGTTAACTTAAGGTGTTTCCATTAGGTTTCCACACAGTAGTTTGGTGTAAAATTGAAATGTATACTATTGGTAATGTCAAGGCATTGTATCCCCTGAGAAAACAACTTTTTTGTCTTGCTCAACAGAGGCATGAAACATGTTTTAAACATCTCATAATCATGTGAGAAGTTGATTTAAGGTGTTTGCATTAGGTTTGCACACAGTAGTTTGGTGTAAAATTTAAATGTATACTATTGGAAATGTCATAGCATTATATGCCCTGAGAAAATAACTTTTTTGTCTTGCTCAGCAGAGGCATGAAAGCAGTTTTAAACAACTCAGAATCATGTGGAAAGTTAACTTAAACTGTTAACATTAGGTTTGCACCCAGTAGTTTGGTGTAAAATTGAAATGTATACTATTGGTAATGTCAAAGCGTTGTATGCCCTGAGAAAACAACTTTTTTGTCTTGCTCTGCAGAAGCATGAAACCAGTTTTAAACATCTCATAATCATGTGGAAAGAAACTTAAACTGTTAACATTAGGTTTGCACACAGTAGTTTGGTGTAAAATTGAAATGTATACTCTTGTTAATGTCAAAGCATTGCATTCCCTGAGAAAATAACTTTTTTGTCTTGCTCAGCACAGGCATGAAACCAGTTTTAAACAACTCAGAATCATGTGGAAAGTTAACTTAAACTGTTAACATTAGGTTTGCACACAGTAATTTGGTGTAAAATTGAAGTGTATACTATTGGTAATGTCAAAGCATGCATGTCCTGAGAAAACAACTTTTTTGTCTTGCTCAACAGAGGCATGAAATCAGTTTTTAAGAACTCAGAATCATGTTGAAAGTAAACTTAAGGTGTTTCCATTAGGTTTCCACACAGTAGTTTGGTGTAAGATTGAAATGTATACGCTTGGTAATGTCAAAGCGTTGTATGCCCTGAGAAAACAACTTTTTTGTCTTGCTCTGCAGAAGCATGAAACCAGTTTTAAACATCTCATAATCATGTGGAAAGTTAACTTAAACTGTTAACATTAGGTTTGCACACAGTAGTTTGGTGTAAAATTGAAGTGTATACTATTGGTAATGTCAAAGCATGCATGTCCTGAGAAAATAACTTTTTTGTCTTGCTCAGCAGAGGCATGAAACCAGTTTTAAACAACTCAGAATCATCTGGAAAGTTAACCTAAACTGTTAACATTAGGTTTGCACCCAGTAGTTTGGTGTAAAATTGAAATGTATACTATTGGTAATGTCAAAGCATTGCTTGCCCTGAGAAAACAACTTTTTTGTCTTGCTCAACAGAAGCATGAAACAGGTTTTAAACAACTCAGAATCATTTGGGAAGTAGATTTAAGGTGTTTGCATTAGGTTAACACACAGTAGTTTGGTGTAAAATTTAAATGTATACTATTGGAAATGTCATAGCATTATATGCCCTGAGAAAATAACTTTTTTGTCTTGCTCAGCAGAGGCATGAAACCAGTTTTAAACAACTCAGAATCATGTGGAAAGTTAACTTAAACTGTTAACATTAGGTTTGCACCCAGTAGTTTGGTGTAAAATTGAAATGTATACTATTGGTAATGTCAAAGCGTTGTATGCCCTGAGAAAACAACTTTTTTGTCTTGCTCTGCAGAAGCATGAAACCAGTTTTAAACATCTCATAATCATGTGGAAAGAAACTTAAACTGTTAACATTAGGTTTGCACACAGTAGTTTGGTGTAAAATTGAAATGTATACTCTTGTTAATGTCAAAGCATTGCATGCCCTGAGAAAATAACTTTTTTGTCTTGCTCAGCACAGGCATGAAACCAGTTTTAAACAACTCAGAATCATGTGGAAAGTTAACTTAAACTGTTAACATTAGGTTTGCACACAGTAGTTTGGTGTAAAATTGAAGTGTATACTATTGGTAATGTCAAAGCATGCATGTCCTGAGAAAACAACTTTTTTGTCTTGCTCAACAGAGGCATGAAATCAGTTTTTAAGAACTCAGAATCATGTTGAAAGTAAACTTAAGGTGTTTCCATTAGGTTTCCACACAGTAGTTTGGTGTAAGATTGAAATGTATACGCTTGGTAATGTCAAAGCATTGCATGCCCTGAGAAAATAACTTTTTTGTCTTGCTCTGCAGAAGCATGAAACCAGTTTTAAACATCTCATAATCATGTGGAAAGTTAACTTAAACTGTTAACATTAGGTTTGCACACAGTAGTTTGGTGTAAAATTGAAGTGTATACTATTGGTAATGTCAAAGCATGCATGTCCTGAGAAAATAACTTTTTTGTCTTGCTCAGCAGAGGCATGAAACCAGTTTTAAACAACTCAGAATCATCTGGAAAGTTAACCTAAACTGTTAACATTAGGTTTGCACCCAGTAGTTTGGTGTAAAATTGAAATGTATACTCTTGGTAATGTCAAAGCATTGCATGCCCTGAGAAAATAACTTTTTTGTCTTGCTCAGCACAGGCATGAAACCAGTTTTAAACAACTCAGAATCATGTGGAAAGTTAACTTAAACTGTTAACATTAGGTTTGCACACAGTAGTTTGGTGTAAAATTGAAGTCTATACTATTGGTAATGTCAAAGCATGCATGTCCTGAGAAAACAACTTTTTTGTCTTGCTCAACAGAGGCATGAAATCAGTTTTTAAGAACTCAGAATCATGTGGAAAGTTAACTTAAGGTGTTTCCATTAGGTTTCCACACAGTAGTTTGGTGTAAAATTGAAATGTATACTATTGGTAATGTCAAGGCATTGTATGCCCTGAGAAAACAACTTTTTTGTCTTGCTCAACAGAGGCATCAAACATGTTTTAAACAACTCAGAATCATGTGAGAAGTTGATTTAAGGCGTTTGAATTAGGTTTGCACACAGTAGTTTGGTGTAAAATTGAGATGTATACTCTTGGTAATGTCAAAGCATTGCGTGCCCTGAGAAAATAACTTTTTTGTCTAGCTCAGCACAGGCATGAAACCAGTTTTAAACAACTCAGAATCATGTGGAAAGTTGATTTAAGGTGTCTCCATTAGGTTTCCACACAGCAGTTTGGTGTAAGATTGAAATGTATACGCTTGGTAATGTCAAAGCGTTGTATGCCCTGAGAAAACAACTTTTTTGTCTTGCTCTGCAGAAGCATGAAACCAGTTTTAAACATCTCATAATCATGTGGAAAGTTAACTTAAACTGTTAACATTAGGTTTGCACACAGTAGTTTGGAGTAAAATTGAAGTGTATACTATTGGTAATGTCAAAGCATGCATGTCCTGAGAAAACAACTTTTTTGTCTTGCTCAACAGAGGCATGAAATCAGTTTTTAAGAACTCAGAATCATGTGGAAAGTTAACTTAAGGTGTTTCCATTAGGTTTCCACACAGTAGTTTGGTGTAACATTGAAATGTATACTATTGGTAATGTCAAAGCATTGCTTGCCCTGAGAAAACAACTTTTTTGTCTTGCTCAACAGAAGCATGAAACAGGTTTTAAACAACTCAGAATCATTTGGGAAGTAGATTTAAGGTGTTTGCATTAGGTTAACACACAGTAGTTTGGTGTAAAATTTAAATGTATACGCTTGGTAATGTCAAAGCGTTGTATGCCCTGAGAAAACAACTTTTTTGTCTTGCTCTGCAGAAGCATGAAACCAGTTTTAAACATCTCATAATCATGTGGAAAGAAACTTAAACTGTTAACATTAGGTTTGCACACAGTAGTTTGGTGTAAAATTGAAATGTATACTCTTGGTTATGTCAAAGCATTGCATGCCCTGAGAAAATAACTTTTTTGTCTTGCTTAGCACAGGCATGAAACCAGTTTTAAACAACTCAGAATCATGTGGAAAGTTAACTTAAACTGTTAACATTAGGTTTGCACACAGTAGTTTGGTGTAAAATTGAAGTGTATACTATTGGTAATAACAAAGCATGCATGTCCTGAGAAAACAACTTTTTTGTTGCTCAACAGAGGCATGAAATCAGTTTTTAAGAACTCAGAATCATGTTGAAAGTAAACTTAAGGTGTTTCCATTAGGTTTCCACACAGTAGTTTGGTGTAAGATTGAAATGTATACGCTTGGTAATGTCAAAGCGTTGTATGCCCTGAGAAAACAACTTTTTTGTCTTGCTCAGCAGAGGCATGAAACCAGTTTTAAACAACTCAGAATCATGTGGAAAGTTAACTTAAACTGTTAACATTAGGTTTGCACACAGTAGTTTGGTGTAAAATTGAAGTCTATACTATTGGTAATGTCAAAGCATGCATGTCCTGAGAAAACAACTTTTTTGTCTTGCTCAACAGAGGCATGAAATCAGTTTTTAAGAACTCAGAATCATGTGGAAAGTTAACTTAAAGTGTTTCCATTAGGTTTCCACACAGTAGTTTGGTGTAAAATTGAAATGTATACTATTGGTAATGTCAAGGCATTGTATGCCCTGAGAAAACAACTTTTTTGTCTTGCTCAACAGAGGCATGAAACATGTTTTAAACAACTCAGAATCATGTGAGAAGTTGATTTAAGGTGTTTGAATTAGGTTTGCACACAGTAGTTTGGTGTAAAATTGAGATGTATACTCTTGGTAATGTCAAAGCATTGCGTGCCCTGAGAAAATAACTTTTTTGTCTAGCTCAGCACAGGCATGAAACCAGTTTTAAACAACTCAGAATCATGTGGAAAGTTGATTTAAGGTGTCTCCATTAGGTTTCCACACAGCAGTTTGGTGTAAGATTGAAATGTATACGCTTGGTTATGTCAAAGCATTGTATGCCCTGAGAAAACAACTTTTTTGTCTTGCTCTGCAGAAGCATTAAAACAGTTTTAAACATCTCATAATCATGTGGAAAGTTAACTTAAACTGTTAACATTAGGTTTGCACACAGTAGTTTGGTGTAAAATTGAAGTGTATACTATTGGTAATGTCAAAGCATGCATGTCCTGAGAAAACAACTTTTTTGTCTTGCTCAACAGAGGCATGAAATCAGTTTTTAAGAACTCAGAATCATGTGGAAAGTTAACTTAAGGTGTTTCCATTAGGTTTCCACACAGTAGTTTGGTGTAACATTGAAATGTATACTATTGGTAATGTCAAAGCATTGCTTGCCCTGAGAAAACAACTTTTTTGTCTTGCTCAACAGAAGCATGAAACAGGTTTTAAACAACTCAGAATCATTTGGGAAGTAGATTTAAGGTGTTTGCATTAGGTTAACACACAGTAGTTTGGTGTAAAATTTAAATGTATACTATTGGAAATGTCATAGCATTATATGCCCTGAGAAAATAACTTTTTTGTCTTGCTCAGCAGAGGCATGAAACCAGTTTTAAACAACTCAGAATCATGTGGAAAGTTAACTTAAACTGTTAACATTAGGTTTGCACCCAGTAGTTTGGTGTAAAATTGAAATGTATACTATTGGTAATGTCAAAGCGTTGTATGCCCTGAGAAAACAACTTTTTTGTCTTGCTCTGCAGAAGCATGAAACCAGTTTTAAACATCTCATAATCATGTGGAAAGAAACTTAAACTGTTAACATTAGGTTTGCACACAGTAGTTTGGTGTAAAATTGAAATGTATACTCTTGTTAATGTCAAAGCATTGCATGCCCTGAGAAAATAACTTTTTTGTCTTGCTCAGCACAGGCATGAAACCAGTTTTAAACAACTCAGAATCATGTGGAAAGTTAACTTAAACTGTTAACATTAGGTTTGCACACAGTAGTTTGGTGTAAAATTGAAGTGTATACTATTGGTAATGTCAAAGCATGCATGTCCTGAGAAAACAACTTTTTTGTCTTGCTCAACAGAGGCATGAAATCAGTTTTTAAGAACTCAGAATCATGTTGAAAGTAAACTTAAGGTGTTTCCATTAGGTTTCCACACAGTAGTTTGGTGTAAGATTGAAATGTATACGCTTGGTAATGTCAAAGCGTTGTATGCCCTGAGAAAACAACTTTTTTGTCTTGCTCTGCAGAAGCATGAAACCAGTTTTAAACATCTCATAATCATGTGGAAAGTTAACTTAAACTGTTAACATTAGGTTTGCACACAGTAGTTTGGTGTAAAATTGAAGTGTATACTATTGGTAATGTCAAAGCATGCATGTCCTGAGAAAATAACTTTTTTGTCTTGCTCAGCAGAGGCATGAAACCAGTTTTAAACAACTCAGAATCATCTGGAAAGTTAACCTAAACTGTTAACATTAGGTTTGCACCCAGTAGTTTGGTGTAAAATTGAAATGTATACTCTTGGTAATGTGAAAGCATTGCATGCCCTGAGAAAATAACTTTTTTATCTTGCTCAGCACAGGCATGAAACCAGTTTTAAACAACTCAGAATCATGTGGAAAGTTAACTTAAACTGTTAACATTAAGTTTGCACACAGTAGTTTGGTGTAAAATTGAAGTCTATACTATTGGTAATGTCAAAGCATGCATGTCCTGAGAAAACAACTTTTTTGTCTTGCTCAACAGAGGCATGAAATCAGTTTTTAAGAACTCAGAATCATGTGGAAAGTTAACTTAAGGTGTTTCCATTAGGTTTCCACACAGTAGTTTGGTGTAAAATTGAAATGTATACTATTGGTAATGTCAAGGCATTGTATGCCCTGAGAAAACAACTTTTTTGTCTTGCTCAACAGAGGCATGAAACTTGTTTTAAACAACTCAGAATCATGTGAGAAGTTGATTTAAGGTGTTTGAATTAGGTTTGCACACAGTAGTTTGGTGTAAAATTGAGATGTATACTCTTGGTAATGTCAAAGCATTGCGTGCCCTGAGAAAATAACTTTTTTGTCTAGCTCAGCACAGGCATGAAACCAGTTTTAAACAACTCATAATCATGTGGAAAGAAACTTAAACTGTTAACATTAGGTTTGCACACAGTAGTTTGGTGTAAAATTGAAATGTATACTCTTGTTAATGTCAAAGCATTGCATGCCCTGAGAAAATAACTTTTTTGTCTTGCTCAGCACAGGCATGAAACCAGTTTTAAACAACTCAGAATCATGTGGAAAGTTAACTTAAACTGTTAACATTAGGTTTGCACACAGTAGTTTGGTGTAAAATTGAGATGTATACTCTTGGTAATGTCAAAGCATTGCGTGCCCTGAGAAAACAACTTTTTTGTCTAGCTCAGCACAGGCATGAAACCAGTTTTAAACAACTCAGAATCATGTGGAAAGTTGATTTAAGGTGTCTCCATTAGGTTTCCACACAGCAGTTTGGTGTAAGATTGAAATGTATACGCTTGGTAATGTCAAAGCGTTGTATGCCCTGAGAAAACAACTTTTTTGTCTTGCTCTGCAGAAGCATGAAACCAGTTTTAAACATCTCATAATCATGTGGAAAGTTAACTTAAACTGTTAACATTAGGTTTTCACACAGTAGTTTGGTGTAAAATTGAAGTGTATACTATTGGTAATGTCAAAGCATGCATGTCCTGAGAAAACAACTTTTTTGTCTTGCTCAACAGAGGCATGAAATCAGTTTTTAAGAACTCAGATTCATGTGGAAAGTTAACTTAAGGTGTTTCCATTAGGTTTCCACACAGTAGTTTGGTGTAACATTGAAATGTATACTATTGGTAATGTCAAAGCATTGCTTGCCCTGAGAAAACAACTTTTTTGTCTTGCTCAACAGAAGCATGAAACAGGTTTTAAACAACTCAGAATCATTTGGGAAGTAGATTTAAGGTGTTTGCATTAGGTTAACACACAGTAGTTTGGTGTAAAATTTAAATGTATACTATTGGAAATGTCATAGCATTATATGCCCTGAGAAAATAACTTTTTTGTCTTGCTCAGCAGAGGCATGAAACCAGTTTTAAACAACTCAGAATCATGTGGAAAGTTAACTTAAACTGTTAACATTAGGTTTGCACCCAGTAGTTTGGTGTAAAATTGAAATGTATACTATTGGTAATGTCAAAGCGTTGTATGCCCTGAGAAAACAACTTTTTTGTCTTGCTCCGCAGAAGCATGAAACCAGTTTTAAACATCTCATAATCATGTGGAAAGAAACTTAAACTGTTAACATTAGGTTTGCACACAGTAGTTTGGTGTAAAATTGAAATGTATACTCTTGTTAATGTCAAAGCATTGCATGCCCTGAGAAAATAACTTTTTTGTCTTGCTCAGCACAGGCATGAAACCAGTTTTAAACAACTCAGAATCATGTGGAAAGTTAACTTAAACTGTTAACATTAGGTCTGCACACAGTAGTTTGGTGTAAAATTGAAGTGTATACTATTGGTAATGACAAAGCATGCATGTCCTGAGAAAACAACTTTTTTGTCTTGCTCAACAGAGGCATGAAATCAGTTTTTAAGAACTCAGAATCATGTTGAAAGTAAACTTAAGGTGTTTCCATTAGGTTTCCACACAGTAGTTTGGTGTAAGATTGAAATGTATACGCTTGGTAATGTCAAAGCGTTGTATGCCCTGAGAAAACAACTTTTTTGTCTTGCTCTGCAGAAGCATGAAACCAGTTTTAAACAACTCAGAATCATGTGGAAAGTTAACTTAAACTGTTAACATTAGGTTTGCACACAGTAGTTTGGTGTAAAATTGAAGTGTATACTATTGGTAATGTCAAAGCATGCATGTCCTGAGAAAATAACTTTTTTGTCTTGCTCAGCAGAGGCATGAAACCAGTTTTAAACAACTCAGAATCATCTGGAAAGTTAACCTAAACTGTTAACATTAGGTTTGCACCCAGTAGTTTGGTGTAAAATTGAAATGTATACTCTTGGTAATGTCAAAGCATTGCATGCCCTGAGAAAATAACTTTTTTGTCTTGCTCAGCACAGGCATGAAACCAGTTTTAAACAACTCAGAATCATGTGGAAAGTTAACTTAAACTGTTAACATTAGGTTTGCACACAGTAGTTTGGTGTAAAATTGAAGTCTATACTATTGGTAATGTCAAAGCATGCATGTCCTGAGAAAACAACTTTTTTGTCTTGCTCAACAGAGGCATGAAATCAGTTTTTAAGAACTCAGAATCATGTGGAAAGTTAACTTAAGGTGTTTCCATTAGGTTTCCACACAGTAGTTTGGTGTAAAATTGAAATGTATACTATTGGTAATGTCAAGGCATTGTATGCCCTGAGAAAACAACTTTTTTGTCTTGCTCAACAGAGGCATGAAACATGTTTTAAACAACTCAGAATCATGTGAGAAGTTGATTTAAGACGTTTGAATTAGGTTTGCACACAGTAGTTTGGTGTAAAATTGAGATGTATACTCTTGGTAATGTCAAAGCATTGCGTGCCCTGAGAAAATAACTTTTTTGTCTAGCTCAGCACAGGCATGAAACCAGTTTTAAACAACTCAGAATCATGTGGAAAGTTGATTTAAGGTGTCTCCATTAGGTTTCCACACAGCAGTTTGGTGTAAGATTGAAATGTATACGCTTGGTAATGTCAAAGCGTTGTATGCCCTGAGAAAACAACTTTTTTGTCTTGCTCTGCAGAAGCATGAAACCAGTTTTAAACATCTCATAATCATGTGGAAAGTTAACTTAAACTGTTAACATTAGGTTTGCACACAGTAGTTTGGAGTAAAATTGAAGTGTATACTATTGGTAATGTCAAAGCATGCATGTCCTGAGAAAACAACTTTTTTGTCTTGCTCAACAGAGGCATGAAATCAGTTTTTAAGAACTCAGAATCATGTGGAAAGTTAACTTAAGGTGTTTCCATTAGGTTTCCACACAGTAGTTTGGTGTAACATTGAAATGTATACTATTGGTAATGTCAAAGCATTGCTTGCCCTGAGAAAACAACTTTTTTGTCTTGCTCAACAGAAGCATGAAACAGGTTTTAAACAACTCAGAATCATTTGGGAAGTAGATTTAAGGTGTTTGCATTAGGTTAACACACAGTAGTTTGGTGTAAAATTTAAATGTATACGCTTGGTAATGTCAAAGCGTTGTATGCCCTGAGAAAACAACTTTTTTGTCTTGCTCTGCAGAAGCATGAAACCAGTTTTAAACATCTCATAATCATGTGGAAAGAAACTTAAACTGTTAACATTAGGTTTGCACACAGTAGTTTGGTGTAAAATTGAAATGTATACTCTTGGTAATGTCAAAGCATTGCATGCCCTGAGAAAATAACTTTTTTGTCTTGCTCAGCACAGGCATGAAACCAGTTTTAAACAACTCAGAATCATGTGGAAAGTTAACTTAAACTGTTAACATTAGGTTTGCACACAGTAGTTTGGTGTAAAATTGAAGTGTATACTATTGGTAATAACAAAGCATGCATGTCCTGAGAAAACAACTTTTTTGTTGCTCAACAGAGGCATGAAATCAGTTTTTAAGAACTCAGAATCATGTTGAAAGTAAACTTAAGGTGTTTCCATTAGGTTTCCACACAGTAGTTTGGTGTAAGATTGAAATGTATACGCTTGGTAATGTCAAAGCGTTGTATGCCCTGAGAAAACAACTTTTTTGTCTTGCTCAGCAGAGGCATGAAACCAGTTTTAAACAACTCAGAATCATGTGGAAAGTTAACTTAAACTGTTAACATTAGGTTTGCACACAGTAGTTTGGTGTAAAATTGAAGTCTATACTATTGGTAATGTCAAAGCATGCATGTCCTGAGAAAACAACTTTTTTGTCTTGCTCAACAGAGGCATGAAATCAGTTTTTAAGAACTCAGAATCATGTGGAAAGTTAACTTAAAGTGTTTCCATTAGGTTTCCACACAGTAGTTTGGTGTAAAATTGAAATGTATACTGTTGGTAATGTCAAGGCATTGTATGCCCTGAGAAAACAACTTTTTTGTCTTGCTCAACAGAGGCATGAAACATGTTTTAAACAACTCAGAATCATGTGAGAAGTTGATTTAAGGTGTTTGAATTAGGTTTGCACACAGTAGTTTGGTGTAAAATTGAGTTGTATACTATTGGAAATGTCATAGCATTATATGCCCTGAGAAAATAACTTTTTTGTCTTGCTCAGCAGAGGCATGAAACCAGTTTTAAACAACTCAGAATCATGTGGAAAGTTAACTTAAACTGTTAACATTAGGTTTGCACCCAGTAGTTTGGTGTAAAATTGAAATGTATACTATTGGTAATGTCAAAGCGTTGTATGCCCTGAGAAAACAACTTTTTTGTCTTGCTCTGCAGAAGCATGAAACCAGTTTTAAACATCTCATAATCATGTGGAAAGAAACTTAAACTGTTAACATTAGGTTTGCACACAGTAGTTTGGTGTAAAATTGAAATGTATACTCTTGTTAATGTCAAAGCATTGCATGCCCTGAGAAAATAACTTTTTTGTCTTGCTCAGCACAGGCATGAAACCAGTTTTAAACAACTCAGAATCATGTGGAAAGTTAACTTAAACTGTTAACATTAGGTTTGCACACAGTAGTTTGGTGTAAAATTGAAGTGTATACTATTGGTAATGTCAAAGCATGCATGTCCTGAGAAAACAACTTTTTTGTCTTGCTCAACAGAGGCATGAAATCAGTTTTTAAGAACTCAGAATCATGTGGAAAGTTAACTTAAGGTGTTTCCATTAGGTTTCCACACAGTAGTTTGGTGTAACATTGAAATGTATACTATTGGTAATGTCAAAGCATTGCTTACCCTGAGAAAACAACTTTTTTGTCTTGCTCAACAGAAGCATGAAACAGGTTTTAAACAACTCAGAATCATTTGGGAAGTAGATTTAAGGTGTTTGCATTAGGTTAACACACAGTAGTTTGGTGTAAAATTTAAATGTATACTATTGGAAATGTCATAGCATTATATGCCCTGAGAAAATAACTTTTTTGTCTTGCTCAGCAGAGGCATGAAACCAGTTTTAAACAACTCAGAATCATGTGGAAAGTTAACTTAAACTGTTAACATTAGGTTTGCACCCAGTAGTTTGGTGTAAAATTGAAATGTATACTATTGGTAATGTCAAAGCGTTGTATGCCCTGAGAAAACAACTTTTTTGTCTTGCTCTGCAGAAGCATGAAACCAGTTTTAAACATCTCATAATCATGTGGAAAGAAACTTAAACTGTTAACATTAGGTTTGCACACAGTAGTTTGGTGTAAAATTGAAATGTATACTCTTGTTAATGTCAAAGCATTGCATGCCCTGAGAAAATAACTTTTTTGTCTTGCTCAGCACAGCCATGAAACCAGTTTTAAACAACTCAGAATCATGTGGAAAGTTAACTTAAACTGTTAACATTAGGTTTGCACCCAGTAGTTTGGTGTAAAATTGAAGTCTATACTATTGGTAATGTCAAAGCATGCATGTCCTCAGAAAACAACTTTTTTGTCTTGCTCAACAGAGGCATAAAATCAGTTTTTAAGAACTCAGAATCATGTGGAAAGTTAACTTAAGGTGTTTCCATTAGGTTTCCACACAGTAGTTTGGTGTAAAATTGAAATGTATACTATTGGTAATGTCAAGGCATTGTATCCCCTGAGAAAACAACTTTTTTGTCTTGCTCAACAGAGGCATGAAACATGTTTTAAACATCTCATAATCATGTGAGAAGTTGATTTAAGGTGTTTGCATTAGGTTTGCACACAGTAGTTTGGTGTAAAATTTAAATGTATACTATTGGAAATGTCATAGCATTATATGCCCTGAGAAAATAACTTTTTTGTCTTGCTCAGCAGAGGCATGAAACCAGTTTTAAACAACTCAGAATCATGTGGAAAGTTAACTTAAACTGTTAACATTAGGTTTGCACCCAGTAGTTTGGTGTAAAATTGAAATGTATACTATTGGTAATGTCAAAGCGTTGTATGCCCTGAGAAAACAATTTTTTTGTCTTGCTCTGCAAAAGCATGAAACCAGTTTTAAACATCTCATAATCATGTGGAAAGAAACTTAAACTGTTAACATTAGGTTTGCACACAGTAGTTTGGTGTAAAATTGAAATGTATACTCTTGTTAATGTCAAAGCATTGCATTCCCTGAGAAAATAACTTTTTTGTCTTGCTCAGCACAGGCATGAAACCAGTTTTAAACAACTCAGAATCATGTGGAAAGTTAACTTAAACTGTTAACATTAGGTTTGCACACAGTAGTTTGGTGTAAAATTGAAGTGTATACTATTGGTAATGTCAAAGCATGCATGTCCTGAGAAAACAACTTTTTTGTCTTGCTCAACAGAGGCATGAAATCAGTTTTTAAGAACTCAGAATCATGTTGAAAGTAAACTTAAGGTGTTTCCATTAGGTTTCCACACAGTAGTTTGGTGTAAGATTGAAATGTATACGCTTGGTAATGTCAAAGCGTTGTATGCCCTGAGAAAACAACTTTTTTGTCTTGCTCTGCAGAAGCATGAAACCAGTTTTAAACATCTCATAATCATGTGGAAAGTTAACTTAAACTGTTAACATTAGGTTTGCACACAGTAGTTTGGTGTAAAATTGAAGTGTATACTATTGGTAATGTCAAAGCATGCATGTCCTGAGAAAATAACTTTTTTGTCTTGCTCAGCAGAGGCATGAAACCAGTTTTAAACAACTCAGAATCATCTGGAAAGTTAACCTAAACTGTTAACATTAGGTTTGCACCCAGTAGTTTGGTGTAAAATTGAAATGTATACTATTGGTAATGTCAAAGCATTGCTTGCCCTGAGAAAACAACTTTTTTGTCTTGCTCAACAGAAGCATGAAACAGGTTTTAAACAACTCAGAATCATTTGGGAAGTAGATTTAAGGTGTTTGCATTAGGTTAACACACAGTAGTTTGGTGTAAAATTTAAATGTATACTATTGGAAATGTCATAGCATTATATGCCCTGAGAAAACAACTTTTTTGTCTTGCTCAACAGAGGCATGAAACATGTTTTAAACAACTCAGAATCATGTGAGAAGTTGATTTAAGGCGTTTGAATTAGGTTTGCACACAGTAGTTTGGTGTAAAATTGAGATGTATACTCTTGGTAATGTCAAAGCATTGCGTGCCCTGAGAAAATAACTTTTTTGTCTAGCTCAGCACAGGCATGAAACCAGTTTTAAACAACTCAGAATCATGTGGAAAGTTGATTTAAGGTGTCTCCATTAGGTTTCCACACAGCAGTTTGGTGTAAGATTGAAATGTATACGCTTGGTAATGTCAAAGCGTTGTATGCCCTGAGAAAACAACTTTTTTGTCTTGCTCTGCAGAAGCATGAAACCAGTTTTAAACATCTCATAATCATGTGGAAAGTTAACTTAAACTGTTAACATTAGGTTTGCACACAGTAGTTTGGAGTAAAATTGAAGTGTATACTATTGGTAATGTCAAAGCATGCATGTCCTGAGAAAACAACTTTTTTGTCTTGCTCAACAGAGGCATGAAATCAGTTTTTAAGAACTCAGAATCATGTGGAAAGTTAACTTAAGGTGTTTCCATTAGGTTTCCACACAGTAGTTTGGTGTAACATTGAAATGTATACTATTGGTAATGTCAAAGCATTGCTTGCCCTGAGAAAACAACTTTTTTGTCTTGCTCAACAGAAGCATGAAACAGGTTTTAAACAACTCAGAATCATTTGGGAAGTAGATTTAAGGTGTTTGCATTAGGTTAACACACAGTAGTTTGGTGTAAAATTTAAATGTATACGCTTGGTAATGTCAAAGCGTTGTATGCCCTGAGAAAACAACTTTTTTGTCTTGCTCTGCAGAAGCATGAAACCAGTTTTAAACATCTCATAATCATGTGGAAAGAAACTTAAACTGTTAACATTAGGTTTGCACACAGTAGTTTGGTGTAAAATTGAAATGTATACTCTTGGTTATGTCAAAGCATTGCATGCCCTGAGAAAATAACTTTTTTGTCTTGCTCAGCACAGGCATGAAACCAGTTTTAAACAACTCAGAATCATGTGGAAAGTTAACTTAAACTGTTAACATTAGGTTTGCACACAGTAGTTTGGTGTAAAATTGAAGTGTATACTATTGGTAATAACAAAGCATGCATGTCCTGAGAAAACAACTTTTTTGTTGCTCAACAGAGGCATGAAATCAGTTTTTAAGAACTCAGAATCATGTTGAAAGTAAACTTAAGGTGTTTCCATTAGGTTTCCACACAGTAGTTTGGTGTAAGATTGAAATGTATACGCTTGGTAATGTCAAAGCGTTGTATGCCCTGAGAAAACAACTTTTTT
This sequence comes from Mobula birostris, assembly GCF_030028105.1. Lineage (NCBI taxonomy): Eukaryota > Metazoa > Chordata > Chondrichthyes > Myliobatiformes > Myliobatidae > Mobula > Mobula birostris. The sequence goes on along the minus strand of NC_092371.1, from coordinate 114,209,930 downwards.
GTCTTGCTCAGCAGAGGCATGAAACCAGTTTTAAACAACTCAGAATCATGTGGAAAGTTAACTTAAACTGTTAACATTAGGTTTGCACACAGTAGTTTGGTGTAAAATTGAAGTCTATACTATTGGTAATGTCAAAGCATGCATGTCCTGAGAAAACAACTTTTTTGTCTTGCTCAACAGAGGCATGAAATCAGTTTTTAAGAACTCAGAATCATGTGGAAAGTTAACTTAAAGTGTTTCCATTAGGTTTCCACACAGTAGTTTGGTGTAAAATTGAAATGTATACTATTGGTAATGTCAAGGCATTGTATGCCCTGAGAAAACAACTTTTTTGTCTTGCTCAACAGAGGCATGAATCATGTTTTAAACAACTCAGAATCATGTGAGAAGTTGATTTAAGGTGTTTGAATTAGGTTTGCACACAGTAGTTTGGTGTAAAATTGAGATGTATACTCTTGGTAATGTCAAAGCATTGCGTGCCCTGAGAAAATAACTTTTTTGTCTAGCTCAGCACAGGCATGAAACCAGTTTTAAACAACTCAGAATCATGTGGAAAGTTGATTTAAGGTGTCTCCATTAGGTTTCCACACAGCAGTTTGGTGTAAGATTGAAATGTATACGCTTGGTTATGTCAAAGCATTGTATGCCCTGAGAAAACAACTTTTTTGTCTTGCTCTGCAGAAGCATTAAAACAGTTTTAAACATCTCATAATCATGTGGAAAGTTAACTTAAACTGTTAACATTAGGTTTGCACACAGTAGTTTGGTGTAAAATTGAAGTGTATACTATTGGTAATGTCAAAGCATGCATGTCCTGAGAAAACAACTTTTTTGTCTTGCTCAACAGAGGCATGAAATCAGTTTTTAAGAACTCAGAATCATGTGGAAAGTTAACTTAAGGTGTTTCCATTAGGTTTCCACACAGTAGTTTGGTGTAACATTGAAATGTATACTATTGGTAATGTCAAAGCATTGCTTGCCCTGAGAAAACAACTTTTTTGTCTTGCTCAACAGAAGCATGAAACAGGTTTTAAGCAACTCAGAATCATTTGGGAAGTAGATTTAAGGTGTTTGCATTAGGTTAACACACAGTAGTTTGGTGTAAAATTTAAATGTATACTATTGGAAATGTCATAGCATTATATGCCCTGAGAAAATAACTTTTTTGTCTTGCTCAGCAGAGGCATGAAACCAGTTTTAAACAACTCAGAATCATGTGGAAAGTTAACTTAAACTGTTAACATTAGGTTTGCACCCAGTAGTTTGGTGTAAAATTGAAATGTATACTATTGGTAATGTCAAAGCGTTGTATGCCCTGAGAAAACAACTTTTTTGTCTTGCTCTGCAGAAGCATGAAACCAGTTTTAAACATCTCATAATCATGTGGAAAGAAACTTAAACTGTTAACATTAGGTTTGCACACAGTAGTTTGGTGTAAAATTGAAATGTATACTCTTGTTAATGTCAAAGCATTGCATGCCCTGAGAAAATAACTTTTTTGTCTTGCTCAGCACAGGCATGAAACCAGTTTTAAACAACTCAGAATCATGTGGAAAGTTAACTTAAACTGTTAACATTAGGTTTGCACACAGTAGTTTGGTGTAAAATTGAAGTGTATACTATTGGTAATGTCAAAGCATGCATGTCCTGAGAAAACAACTTTTTTGTCTTGCTCAACAGAGGCATGAAATCAGTTTTTAAGAACTCAGAATCATGTTGAAAGTAAACTTAAGGTGTTTCCATTAGGTTTCCACACAGTAGTTTGGTGTAAGATTGAAATGTATACGCTTGGTAATGTCAAAGCATTGCATGCCCTGAGAAAATAACTTTTTTGTCTTGCTCTGCAGAAGCATGAAACCAGTTTTAAACATCTCATAATCATGTGGAAAGTTAACTTAAACTGTTAACATTAGGTTTGCACACAGTAGTTTGGTGTAAAATTGAAGTGTATACTATTGGTAATGTCAAAGCATGCATGTCCTGAGAAAATAACTTTTTTGTCTTGCTCAGCAGAGGCATGAAACCAGTTTTAAACAACTCAGAATCATCTGGAAAGTTAACCTAAACTGTTAACATTAGGTTTGCACCCAGTAGTTTGGTGTAAAATTGAAATGTATACTCTTGGTAATGTCAAAGCATTGCATGCCCTGAGAAAATAACTTTTTTGTCTTGCTCAGCACAGGCATGAAACCAGTTTTAAACAACTCAGAATCATGTGGAAAGTTAACTTAAGGTGTTTCCATTAGGTTTCCACACAGTAGTTTGGTGTAACATTGAAATGTATACTATTGGTAATGTCAAAGCATTGCTTGCCCTGAGAAAACAACTTTTTTGTCTTGCTCAACAGAAGCATGAAACAGGTTTTAAACAACTCAGAATCATTTGGGAAGTAGATTTAAGGTGTTTGCATTAGGTTAACACACAGTAGTTTGGTGTAAAATTTAAATGTATACTATTGGAAATGTCATAGCATTATATGCCCTGAGAAAATAACTTTTTTGTCTTGCTCAGCAGAGGCATGAAACCAGTTTTTAAGAACTCAGAATCATGTGGAAAGTTAACCTAAACTGTTAACATTAGGTTTGCACCCAGTAGTTTGGTGTAAAATTGAAATGTATACTCTTGGTAATGTCAAAGCATTGCATGCCCTGAGAAAATAACTTTTTTGTCTTGCTCAGCACAGGCATGAAACCAGTTTTAAACAACTCAGAATCATGTGGAAAGTTAACTTAAGGTGTTTCCATTAGGTTTCCACACAGTAGTTTGGTGTAACATTGAAATGTATACTATTGGTAATGTCAAAGCATTGCTTGCCCTGAGAAAACAACTTTTTTGTCTTGCTCAACAGAAGCATGAAACAGGTTTTAAACAACTCAGAATCATTTGGGAAGTAGATTTAAGGTGTTTGCATTAGGTTAACACACAGTAGTTTGGTGTAAAATTTAAATGTATACTATTGGAAATGTCATAGCATTATATGCCCTGAGAAAATAACTTTTTTGTCTTGCTCAGCAGAGGCATGAAACCAGTTTTAAACAACTCAGAATCATGTGGAAAGTTAACTTAAACTGTTAACATTAGGTTTGCACCCAGTAGTTTGGTGTAAAATTGAAATGTATACTATTGGTAATGTCAAAGCGTTGTATGCCCTGAGAAAACAACTTTTTTGTCTTGCTCTGCAGAAGCATGAAACCAGTTTTAAACATCTCATAATCATGTGGAAAGAAACTTAAACTGTTAACATTAGGTTTGCACACAGTAGTTTGGTGTAAAATTGAAATGTATACTCTTGTTAATGTCAAAGCATTGCATGCCCTGAGAAAATAACTTTTTTGTCTTGCTCAGCACAGGCATGAAACCAGTTTTAAACAACTCAGAATCATGTGGAAAGTTAACTTAAACTGTTAACATTAGGTTTGCACACAGTAGTTTGGTGTAAAATTGAAGTGTATACTATTGGTAATGTCAAAGCATGCATGTCCTGAGAAAACAACTTTTTTGTCTTGCTCAACAGAGGCATGAAATCAGTTTTTAAGAACTCAGAATCATGTTGAAAGTAAACTTAAGGTGTTTCCATTAGGTTTCCACACAGTAGTTTGGTGTAAGATTGAAATGTATACGCTTGGTAATGTCAAAGCATTGCATGCCCTGAGAAAATAACTTTTTTGTCTTGCTCTGCAGAAGCATGAAACCAGTTTTAAACATCTCATAATCATGTGGAAAGTTAACTTAAACTGTTAACATTAGGTTTGCACACAGTAGTTTGGTGTAAAATTGAAGTGTATACTATTGGTAATGTCAAAGCATGCATGTCCTGAGAAAATAACTTTTTTGTCTTGCTCAGCAGAGGCATGAAACCAGTTTTAAACAACTCAGAATCATCTGGAAAGTTAACCTAAACTGTTAACATTAGGTTTGCACCCAGTAGTTTGGTGTAAAATTGAAATGTATACTCTTGGTAATGTCAAAGCATTGCATGCCCTGAGAAAATAACTTTTTTGTCTTGCTCAGCACAGGCATGAAACCAGTTTTAAACAACTCAGAATCATGTGGAAAGTTAACTTAAGGTGTTTCCATTAGGTTTCCACACAGTAGTTTGGTGTAACATTGAAATGTATACTATTGGTAATGTCAAAGCATTGCTTGCCCTGAGAAAACAACTTTTTTGTCTTGCTCAACAGAAGCATGAAACAGGTTTTAAACAACTCAGAATCATTTGGGAAGTAGATTTAAGGTGTTTGCATTAGGTTAACACACAGTAGTTTGGTGTAAAATTTAAATGTATACTATTGGAAATGTCATAGCATTATATGCCCTGAGAAAATAACTTTTTTGTCTTGCTCAGCAGAGGCATGAAACCAGTTTTTAAGAACTCAGAATCATGTGGAAAGTTAACCTAAACTGTTAACATTAGGTTTGCACCCAGTAGTTTGGTGTAAAATTGAAATGTATACTCTTGGTAATGTCAAAGCATTGCATGCCCTGAGAAAATAACTTTTTTGTCTTGCTCAGCACAGGCATGAAACCAGTTTTAAACAACTCAGAATCATGTGGAAAGTTAACTTAAGGTGTTTCCATTAGGTTTCCACACAGTAGTTTGGTGTAACATTGAAATGTATACTATTGGTAATGTCAAAGCATTGCTTGCCCTGAGAAAACAACTTTTTTGTCTTGCTCAACAGAAGCATGAAACAGGTTTTAAACAACTCAGAATCATTTGGGAAGTAGATTTAAGGTGTTTGCATTAGGTTAACACACAGTAGTTTGGTGTAAAATTTAAATGTATACTATTGGAAATGTCATAGCATTATATGCCCTGAGAAAATAACTTTTTTGTCTTGCTCAGCAGAGGCATGAAACCAGTTTTAAACAACTCAGAATCATGTGGAAAGTTAACTTAAACTGTTAACATTAGGTTTGCACCCAGTAGTTTGGTGTAAAATTGAAATGTATACTATTGGTAATGTCAAAGCGTTGTATGCCCTGAGAAAACAACTTTTTTGTCTTGCTCTGCAGAAGCATGAAACCAGTTTTAAACATCTCATAATCATGTGGAAAGAAACTTAAACTGTTAACATTAGGTTTGCACACAGTAGTTTGGTGTAAAATTGAAATGTATACTCTTGTTAATGTCAAAGCATTGCATGCCCTGAGAAAATAACTTTTTTGTCTTGCTCAGCAGAGGCATGAAACCAGTTTTAAACAACTCAGAATCATGTGGAAAGTTAACTTAAACTGTTAACATTAGGTTTGCACACAGTAGTTTGGTGTAAAATTGAAGTGTATACTATTGGTAATGTCAAAGCATGCATGTCCTGAGAAAACAACTTTTTTGTCTTGCTCAACAGAGGCATGAAATCAGTTTTTAAGAACTCAGAATCATGTGGAAAGTTAACTTAAAGTGTTTCCATTAGGTTTCCACACAGTAGTTTGGTGTAAAATTGAAATGTATACTATTGGTAATGTCAAGGCATTGTATGCCCTGAGAAAACAACTTTTTTGTCTTGCTCAACAGAGGCATGAAACATGTTTTAAACAACTCAGAATCATGTGAGAAGTTGATTTAAGGTGTTTGAATTAGGTTTGCACACAGTAGTTTGGTGTAAAATTGAGATGTATACTCTTGGTAATGTCAAAGCATTGCGTGCCCTGAGAAAATAACTTTTTTGTCTAGCTCAGCACAGGCATGAAACCAGTTTTAAACAACTCAGAATCATGTGGAAAGTTGATTTAAGGTGTCTCCATTAGGTTTCCACACAGCAGTTTGGTGTAAGATTGAAATGTATACGCTTGGTTATGTCAAAGCATTGTATGCCCTGAGAAAACAACTTTTTTGTCTTGCTCTGCAGAAGCATTAAAACAGTTTTAAACATCTCATAATCATGTGGAAAGTTAACTTAAACTGTTAACATTAGGTTTGCACACAGTAGTTTGGTGTAAAATTGAAGTGTATACTATTGGTAATGTCAAAGCATGCATGTCCTGAGAAAACAACTTTTTTGTCTTGCTCAACAGAGGCATGAAATCAGTTTTTAAGAACTCAGAATCATGTGGAAAGTTAACTTAAGGTGTTTCCATTAGGTTTCCACACAGTAGTTTGGTGTAACATTGAAATGTATACTATTGGTAATGTCAAAGCATTGCTTGCCCTGAGAAAACAACTTTTTTGTCTTGCTCAACAGAAGCATGAAACAGGTTTTAAGCAACTCAGAATCATTTGGGAAGTAGATTTAAGGTGTTTGCATTAGGTTAACACACAGTAGTTTGGTGTAAAATTTAAATGTATACTATTGGAAATGTCATAGCATTATATGCCCTGAGAAAATAACTTTTTTGTCTTGCTCAGCAGAGGCATGAAACCAGTTTTAAACAACTCAGAATCATGTGGAAAGTTAACTTAAACTGTTAACATTAGGTTTGCACCCAGTAGTTTGGTGTAAAATTGAAATGTATACTATTGGTAATGTCAAAGCGTTGTATGCCCTGAGAAAACAACTTTTTTGTCTTGCTCTGCAGAAGCATGAAACCAGTTTTAAACATCTCATAATCATGTGGAAAGAAACTTAAACTGTTAACATTAGGTTTGCACACAGTAGTTTGGTGTAAAATTGAAATGTATACTCTTGTTAATGTCAAAGCATTGCATGCCCTGAGAAAATAACTTTTTTGTCTTGCTCAGCACAGGCATGAAACCAGTTTTAAACAACTCAGAATCATGTGGAAAGTTAACTTAAACTGTTAACATTAGGTTTGCACACAGTAGTTTGGTGTAAAATTGAAGTGTATACTATTGGTAATGTCAAAGCATGCATGTCCTGAGAAAACAACTTTTTTGTCTTGCTCAACAGAGGCATGAAATCAGTTTTTAAGAACTCAGAATCATGTTGAAAGTAAACTTAAGGTGTTTCCATTAGGTTTCCACACAGTAGTTTGGTGTAAGATTGAAATGTATACGCTTGGTAATGTCAAAGCATTGCATGCCCTGAGAAAATAACTTTTTTGTCTTGCTCTGCAGAAGCATGAAACCAGTTTTAAACATCTCATAATCATGTGGAAAGTTAACTTAAACTGTTAACATTAGGTTTGCACACAGTAGTTTGGTGTAAAATTGAAGTGTATACTATTGGTAATGTCAAAGCATGCATGTCCTGAGAAAATAACTTTTTTGTCTTGCTCAGCAGAGGCATGAAACCAGTTTTAAACAACTCAGAATCATCTGGAAAGTTAACCTAAACTGTTAACATTAGGTTTGCACCCAGTAGTTTGGTGTAAAATTGAAATGTATACTCTTGGTAATGTCAAAGCATTGCATGCCCTGAGAAAATAACTTTTTTGTCTTGCTCAGCACAGGCATGAAACCAGTTTTAAACAACTCAGAATCATGTGGAAAGTTAACTTAAGGTGTTTCCATTAGGTTTCCACACAGTAGTTTGGTGTAACATTGAAATGTATACTATTGGTAATGTCAAAGCATTGCTTGCCCTGAGAAAACAACTTTTTTGTCTTGCTCAACAGAAGCATGAAACAGGTTTTAAACAACTCAGAATCATTTGGGAAGTAGATTTAAGGTGTTTGCATTAGGTTAACACACAGTAGTTTGGTGTAAAATTTAAATGTATACTATTGGAAATGTCATAGCATTATATGCCCTGAGAAAATAACTTTTTTGTCTTGCTCAGCAGAGGCATGAAACCAGTTTTAAACAACTCAGAATCATGTGGAAAGTTAACTTAAACTGTTAACATTAGGTTTGCACCCAGTAGTTTGGTGTAAAATTGAAATGTATACTATTGGTAATGTCAAAGCGTTGTGTGCCCTGAGAAAACAACTTTTTTGTCTTGCTCTGCAGAAGCATGAAACCAGTTTTAAACATCTCATAATCATGTGGAAAGAAACTTAAACTGTTAACATTAGGTTTGCACACAGTAGTTTGGTGTAAAATTGAAATGTATACTCTTGTTAATGTCAAAGCATTGCATGCCCTGAGAAAATAACTTTTTTGTCTTGCTCAGCACAGGCATGAAACCAGTTTTAAACAACTCAGAATCATGTGGAAAGTTAACTTAAACTGTTAACATTAGGTTTGCACACAGTAGTTTGGTGTAAAATTGAAGTGTATACTATTGGTAATGTCAAAGCATGCATGTCCTGAGAAAACAACTTTTTTGTCTTGCTCAACAGAGGCATGAAATCAGTTTTTAAGAACTCAGAATCATGTTGAAAGTAAACTTAAGGTGTTTCCATTAGGTTTCCACACAGTAGTTTGGTGTAAGATTGAAATGTATACGCTTGGTAATGTCAAAGCGTTGTATGCCCTGAGAAAACAACTTTTTTGTCTTGCTCTGCAGAAGCATGAAACCAGTTTTAAACATCTCATAATCATGTGGAAAGTTAACTTAAACTGTTAACATTAGGTTTGCACACAGTAGTTTGGTGTAAAATTGAAGTGTATACTATTGGTAATGTCAAAGCATGCATGTCCTGAGAAAATAACTTTTTTGTCTTGCTCAGCAGAGGCATGAAACCAGTTTTAAACAACTCAGAATCATCTGGAAAGTTAACCTAAACTGTTAACATTAGGTTTGCACCCAGTAGTTTGGTGTAAAATTGAAATGTATACTCTTGGTAATGTCAAAGCATTGCATGCCCTGAGAAAATAACTTTTTTGTCTTGCTCAGCACAGCCATGAAACCAGTTTTAAACAACTCAGAATCATGTGGAAAGTTAACTTAAACTGTTAACATTAGGTTTGCACCCAGTAGTTTGGTGTAAAATTGAAGTCTATACTATTGGTAATGTCAAAGCATGCATGTCCTGAGAAAACAACTTTTTTGTCTTGCTCAACAGAGGCATAAAATCAGTTTTTAAGAACTCAGAATCATGTGGAAAGTTAACTTAAGGTGTTTCCATTAGGTTTCCACACAGTAGTTTGGTGTAAAATTGAAATGTATACTATTGGTAATGTCAAGGCATTGTATCCCCTGAGAAAACAACTTTTTTGTCTTGCTCAACAGAGGCATGAAACATGTTTTAAACATCTCATAATCATGTGAGAAGTTGATTTAAGGTGTTTGAATTAGGTTTGCACACAGTAGTTTGGTGTAAAATTGAGATGTATACTATTGGTAATGTCAAAGCATGCATGTCCTGAGAAAACAACTTTTTTGTCTTGCTCAACAGAGGCATGAAATCAGTTTTTAAGAACTCAGAATCATGTGGAAAGTTAACTTAAGGTGTTTCCATTAGGTTTCCACACAGTAGTTTGGTGTAACATTGAAATGTATACTATTGGTAATGTCAAAGCATTGCTTGCCCTGAGAAAACAACTTTTTTGTCTTGCTCAACAGAAGCATGAAACAGGTTTTAAACAACTCAGAATCATTTGGGAAGTAGATTTAAGGTGTTTGCATTAGGTTAACACACAGTAGTTTGGTGTAAAATTTAAATGTATACTATTGGAAATGTCATAGCATTATATGCCCTGAGAAAATAACTTTTTTGTCTTGCTCAGCAGAGGCATGAAACCAGTTTTAAACAACTCAGAATCATGTGGAAAGTTAACTTAAACTGTTAACATTAGGTTTGCACCCAGTAGTTTGGTGTAAAATTGAAATGTATACTATTGGTAATGTCAAAGCGTTGTATGCCCTGAGAAAACAACTTTTTTGTCTTGCTCTGCAGAAGCATGAAACCAGTTTTAAACATCTCATAATCATGTGGAAAGAAACTTAAACTGTTAACATTAGGTTTGCACACAGTAGTTTGGTGTAAAATTGAAATGTATACTCTTGTTAATGTCAAAGCATTGCATGCCCTGAGAAAATAACTTTTTTGTCTTGCTCAGCACAGGCATGAAACCAGTTTTAAACAACTCAGAATCATGTGGAAAGTTAACTTAAACTGTTAACATTAGGTTTGCACCCAGTAGTTTGGTGTAAAATTGAAGTCTATACTATTGGTAATGTCAAAGCATGCATGTCCTGAGAAAACAACTTTTTTGTCTTGCTCAACAGAGGCATGAAATCAGTTTTTAAGAACTCAGAATCATGTGGAAAGTTAACTTAAAGTGTTTCCATTAGGTTTCCACACAGTAGTTTGGTGTAAAATTGAAATGTATACTATTGGTAATGTCAAGGCATTGTATGCCCTGAGAAAACAACTTTTTTGTCTTGCTCAACAGAGGCATGAAACATGTTTTAAACAACTCAGAATCATGTGAGAAGTTGATTTAAGGTGTTTGAATTAGGTTTGCACACAGTAGTTTGGTGTAAAATTGAGATGTATACTCTTGGTAATGTCAGAGCATTGCGTGCCCTGAGAAAATAACTTTTTTGTCTAGCTCAGCACAGGCATGAAACCAGTTTCAAACAACTCAGAATCATGTGGAAAGTTGATTTAAGGTGTCTCCATTAGGTTTCCACACAGCAGTTTGGTGTAAGATTGAAATGTATACGCTTGGTTATGTCAAAGCATTGTATGCCCTGAGAAAACAACTTTTTTGTCTTGCTCTGCAGAAGCATTAAAACAGTTTTAAACATCTCATAATCATGTGGAAAGTTAACTTAAACTGTTAACATTAGGTTTGCACACAGTAGTTTGGTGTAAAATTGAAGTGTATACTATTGGTAATGTCAAAGCATGCATGTCCTGAGAAAACAACTTTTTTGTCTTGCTCAACAGAGGCATGAAATCAGTTTTTAAGAACTCAGAATCATGTGGAAAGTTAACTTAAGGTGTTTCCATTAGGTTTCCACACAGTAGTTTGGTGTAACATTGAAATGTATACTATTGGTAATGTCAAAGCATTGCTTGCCCTGAGAAAACAACTTTTTTGTCTTGCTCAACAGAAGCATGAAACAGGTTTTAAACAACTCAGAATCATTTGGGAAGTAGATTTAAGGTGTTTGCATTAGGTTAACACACAGTAGTTTGGTGTAAAATTTAAATGTATACTATTGGAAATGTCATAGCATTATATGCCCTGAGAAAATAACTTTTTTGTCTTGCTCAGCAGAGGCATGAAACCAGTTTTAAACAACTCAGAATCATGTGGAAAGTTAACTTAAACTGTTAACATTAGGTTTGCACCCAGTAGTTTGGTGTAAAATTGAAATGTATACTATTGGTAATGTCAAAGCGTTGTATGCCCTGAGAAAACAACTTTTTTGTCTTGCTCTGCAGAAGCATGAAACCACTTTTAAACATCTCATAATCATGTGGAAAGAAACTTAAACTGTTAACATTAGGTTTGCACACAGTAGTTTGGTGTAAAATTGAAATGTATACTCTTGTTAATGTCAAAGCATTGCATGCCCTGAGAAAATAACTTTTTTGTCTTGCTCAGCACAGGCATGAAACCAGTTTTAAACAACTCAGAATCATGTGGAAAGTTAACTTAAACTGTTAACATTAGGTTTGCACACAGTAGTTTGGTGTAAAATTGAAGTGTATACTATTGGTAATGTCAAAGCATGCATGTTCTGAGAAAACAACTTTTTTGTCTTGCTCAACAGAGGCATGAAATCAGTTTTTAAGAACTCAGAATCATGTTGAAAGTAAACTTAAGGTGTTTCCATTAGGTTTCCACACAGTAGTTTGGTGTAAGATTGAAATGTATACGCTTGGTAATGTCAAAGCATTGCATGCCCTGAGAAAATAACTTTTTTGTCTTGCTCTGCAGAAGCATGAAACCAGTTTTAAACATCTCATAATCATGTGGAAAGTTAACTTAAACTGTTAACATTAGGTTTGCACACAGTAGTTTGGTGTAAAATTGAAGTGTATACTATTGGTAATGTCAAAGCATGCATGTCCTGAGAAAATAACTTTTTTGTCTTGCTCAGCAGAGGCATGAAACCAGTTTTAAACAACTCAGAATCATCTGGAAAGTTAACCTAAACTGTTAACATTAGGTTTGCACCCAGTAGTTTGGTGTAAAATTGAAATGTATACTCTTGGTAATGTCAAAGCATTGCATGCCCTGAGAAAATAACTTTTTTGTCTTGCTCAGCACAGGCATGAAACCAGTTTTAAACAACTCAGAATCATGTGGAAAGTTAACTTAAGGTGTTTCCATTAGGTTTCCACACAGTAGTTTGGTGTAACATTGAAATGTATACTATTGGTAATGTCAAAGCATTGCTTGCCCTGAGAAAACAACTTTTTTGTCTTGCTCAACAGAAGCATGAAACAGGTTTTAAACAACTCAGAATCATTTGGGAAGTAGATTTAAGGTGTTTGCATTAGGTTAACACACAGTAGTTTGGTGTAAAATTTAAATGTATACTATTGGAAATGTCATAGCATTATATGCCCTGAGAAAATAACTTTTTTGTCTTGCTCAGCAGAGGCATGAAACCAGTTTTAAACAACTCAGAATCATGTGGAAAGTTAACTTAAACTGTTAACATTAGGTTTGCACCCAGTAGTTTGGTGTAAAATTGAAATGTATACTATTGGTAATGTCAAAGCGTTGTATGCCCTGAGAAAACAACTTTTTTGTCTTGCTCTGCAGAAGCATGAAACCAGTTTTAAACATCTCATAATCATGTGGAAAGAAACTTAAACTGTTAACATTAGGTTTGCACACAGTAGTTTGGTGTAAAATTGAAATGTATACTCTTGTTAATGTCAAAGCATTGCATGCCCTGAGAAAATAACTTTTTTGTCTTGCTCAGCACAGGCATGAAACCAGTTTTAAACAACTCAGAATCATGTGGAAAGTTAACTTAAACTGTTAACATTAGGTTTGCACCCAGTAGTTTGGTGTAAAATTGAAGTCTATACTATTGGTAATGTCAAAGCATGCATGTCCTGAGAAAACAACTTTTTTGTCTTGCTCAACAGAGGCATGAAATCAGTTTTTAAGAACTCAGAATCATGTGGAAAGTTAACTTAAAGTGTTTCCATTAGGTTTCCACACAGTAGTTTGGTGTAAAATTGAAATGTATACTATTGGTAATGTCAAGGCATTGTATGCCCTGAGAAAACAACTTTTTTGTCTTGCTCAACAGAGGCATGAAACATGTTTTAAACAACTCAGAATCATGTGAGAAGTTGATTTAAGGTGTTTGAATTAGGTTTGCACACAGTAGTTTGGTGTAAAATTGAGATGTATACTCTTGGTAATGTCAGAGCATTGCGTGCCCTGAGAAAATAACTTTTTTGTCTAGCTCAGCACAGGCATGAAACCAGTTTCAAACAACTCAGAATCATGTGGAAAGTTGATTTAAGGTGTCTCCATTAGGTTTCCACACAGCAGTTTGGTGTAAGATTGAAATGTATACGCTTGGTTATGTCAAAGCATTGTATGCCCTGAGAAAACAACTTTTTTGTCTTGCTCTGCAGAAGCATTAAAACAGTTTTAAACATCTCATAATCATGTGGAAAGTTAACTTAAACTGTTAACATTAGGTTTGCACACAGTAGTTTGGTGTAAAATTGAAGTGTATACTATTGGTAATGTCAAAGCATGCATGTCCTGAGAAAACAACTTTTTTGTCTTGCTCAACAGAGGCATGAAATCAGTTTTTAAGAACTCAGAATCATGTGGAAAGTTAACTTAAGGTGTTTCCATTAGGTTTCCACACAGTAGTTTGGTGTAACATTGAAATGTATACTATTGGTAATGTCAAAGCATTGCTTGCCCTGAGAAAACAACTTTTTTGTCTTGCTCAACAGAAGCATGAAACAGGTTTTAAACAACTCAGAATCATTTGGGAAGTAGATTTAAGGTGTTTGCATTAGGTTAACACACAGTAGTTTGGTGTAAAATTTAAATGTATACTATTGGAAATGTCATAGCATTATATGCCCTGAGAAAATAACTTTTTTGTCTTGCTCAGCAGAGGCATGAAACCAGTTTTAAACAACTCAGAATCATGTGGAAAGTTAACTTAAACTGTTAACATTAGGTTTGCACCCAGTAGTTTGGTGTAAAATTGAAATGTATACTATTGGTAATGTCAAAGCGTTGTATGCCCTGAGAAAACAACTTTTTTGTCTTGCTCTGCAGAAGCATGAAACCACTTTTAAACATCTCATAATCATGTGGAAAGAAACTTAAACTGTTAACATTAGGTTTGCACACAGTAGTTTGGTGTAAAATTGAAATGTATACTCTTGTTAATGTCAAAGCATTGCATGCCCTGAGAAAATAACTTTTTTGTCTTGCTCAGCACAGGCATGAAACCAGTTTTAAACAACTCAGAATCATGTGGAAAGTTAACTTAAACTGTTAACATTAGGTTTGCACACAGTAGTTTGGTGTAAAATTGAAGTGTATACTATTGGTAATGTCAAAGCATGCATGTTCTGAGAAAACAACTTTTTTGTCTTGCTCAACAGAGGCATGAAATCAGTTTTTAAGAACTCAGAATCATGTTGAAAGTAAACTTAAGGTGTTTCCATTAGGTTTCCACACAGTAGTTTGGTGTAAGATTGAAATGTATACGCTTGGTAATGTCAAAGCATTGCATGCCCTGAGAAAATAACTTTTTTGTCTTGCTCTGCAGAAGCATGAAACCAGTTTTAAACATCTCATAATCATGTGGAAAGTTAACTTAAACTGTTAACATTAGGTTTGCACACAGTAGTTTGGTGTAAAATTGAAGTGTATACTATTGGTAATGTCAAAGCATGCATGTCCTGAGAAAATAACTTTTTTGTCTTGCTCAGCAGAGGCATGAAACCAGTTTTAAACAACTCAGAATCATCTGGAAAGTTAACCTAAACTGTTAACATTAGGTTTGCACCCAGTAGTTTGGTGTAAAATTGAAATGTATACTCTTGGTAATGTCAAAGCATTGCATGCCCTGAGAAAATAACTTTTTTGTCTTGCTCAGCACAGGCATGAAACCAGTTTTAAACAACTCAGAATCATGTGGAAAGTTAACTTAAGGTGTTTCCATTAGGTTTCCACACAGTAGTTTGGTGTAACATTGAAATGTATACTATTGGTAATGTCAAAGCATTGCTTGCCCTGAGAAAACAACTTTTTTGTCTTGCTCAACAGAAGC
Organism: Mobula birostris; assembly: GCF_030028105.1. Lineage (NCBI taxonomy): Eukaryota > Metazoa > Chordata > Chondrichthyes > Myliobatiformes > Myliobatidae > Mobula > Mobula birostris. The sequence continues at coordinate 114,194,913 of NC_092371.1, read as the reverse complement.
ATGAAACAGGTTTTAAACAACTCAGAATCATTTGGGAAGTAGATTTAAGGTGTTTGCATTAGGTTAACACACAGTAGTTTGGTGTAAAATTTAAATGTATACTATTGGAAATGTCATAGCATTATATGCCCTGAGAAAATAACTTTTTTGTCTTGCTCAGCAGAGGCATGAAACCAGTTTTAAACAACTCAGAATCATGTGGAAAGTTAACTTAAACTGTTAACATTAGGTTTGCACCCAGTAGTTTGGTGTAAAATTGAAATGTATACTATTGGTAATGTCAAAGCGTTGTATGCCCTGAGAAAACAACTTTTTTGTCTTGCTCTGCAGAAGCATGAAACCAGTTTTAAACATCTCATAATCATGTGGAAAGAAACTTAAACTGTTAACATTAGGTTTGCACACAGTAGTTTGGTGTAAAATTGAAATGTATACTCTTGTTAATGTCAAAGCATTGCATGCCCTGAGAAAATAACTTTTTTGTCTTGCTCAGCACAGGCATGAAACCAGTTTTAAACAACTCAGAATCATGTGGAAAGTTAACTTAAACTGTTAACATTAGGTTTGCACCCAGTAGTTTGGTGTAAAATTGAAGTCTATACTATTGGTAATGTCAAAGCATGCATGTCCTGAGAAAACAACTTTTTTGTCTTGCTCAACAGAGGCATGAAATCAGTTTTTAAGAACTCAGAATCATGTGGAAAGTTAACTTAAAGTGTTTCCATTAGGTTTCCACACAGTAGTTTGGTGTAAAATTGAAATGTATACTATTGGTAATGTCAAGGCATTGTATGCCCTGAGAAAACAACTTTTTTGTCTTGCTCAACAGAGGCATGAAACATGTTTTAAACAACTCAGAATCATGTGAGAAGTTGATTTAAGGTGTTTGAATTAGGTTTGCACACAGTAGTTTGGTGTAAAATTGAGATGTATACTCTTGGTAATGTCAGAGCATTGCGTGCCCTGAGAAAATAACTTTTTTGTCTAGCTCAGCACAGGCATGAAACCAGTTTCAAACAACTCAGAATCATGTGGAAAGTTGATTTAAGGTGTCTCCATTAGGTTTCCACACAGCAGTTTGGTGTAAGATTGAAATGTATACGCTTGGTTATGTCAAAGCATTGTATGCCCTGAGAAAACAACTTTTTTGTCTTGCTCTGCAGAAGCATTAAAACAGTTTTAAACATCTCATAATCATGTGGAAAGTTAACTTAAACTGTTAACATTAGGTTTGCACACAGTAGTTTGGTGTAAAATTGAAGTGTATACTATTGGTAATGTCAAAGCATGCATGTCCTGAGAAAACAACTTTTTTGTCTTGCTCAACAGAGGCATGAAATCAGTTTTTAAGAACTCAGAATCATGTGGAAAGTTAACTTAAGGTGTTTCCATTAGGTTTCCACACAGTAGTTTGGTGTAACATTGAAATGTATACTATTGGTAATGTCAAAGCATTGCTTGCCCTGAGAAAACAACTTTTTTGTCTTGCTCAACAGAAGCATGAAACAGGTTTTAAACAACTCAGAATCATTTGGGAAGTAGATTTAAGGTGTTTGCATTAGGTTAACACACAGTAGTTTGGTGTAAAATTTAAATGTATACTATTGGAAATGTCATAGCATTATATGCCCTGAGAAAATAACTTTTTTGTCTTGCTCAGCAGAGGCATGAAACCAGTTTTAAACAACTCAGAATCATGTGGAAAGTTAACTTAAACTGTTAACATTAGGTTTGCACCCAGTAGTTTGGTGTAAAATTGAAATGTATACTATTGGTAATGTCAAAGCGTTGTATGCCCTGAGAAAACAACTTTTTTGTCTTGCTCTGCAGAAGCATGAAACCAGTTTTAAACATCTCATAATCATGTGGAAAGAAACTTAAACTGTTAACATTAGGTTTGCACACAGTAGTTTGGTGTAAAATTGAAATGTATACTCTTGTTAATGTCAAAGCATTGCATGCCCTGAGAAAATAACTTTTTTGTCTTGCTCAGCACAGGCATGAAACCAGTTTTAAACAACTCAGAATCATGTGGAAAGTTAACTTAAACTGTTAACATTAGGTTTGCACACAGTAGTTTGGTGTAAAATTGAAGTGTATACTATTGGTAATGTCAAAGCATGCATGTCCTGAGAAAACAACTTTTTTGTCTTGCTCAACAGAGGCATGAAATCAGTTTTTAAGAACTCAGAATCATGTTGAAAGTAAACTTAAGGTGTTTCCATTAGGTTTCCACACAGTAGTTTGGTGTAAGATTGAAATGTATACGCTTGGTAATGTCAAAGCATTGCATGCCCTGAGAAAATAACTTTTTTGTCTTGCTCTGCAGAAGCATGAAACCAGTTTTAAACATCTCATAATCATGTGGAAAGTTAACTTAAACTGTTAACATTAGGTTTGCACACAGTAGTTTGGTGTAAAATTGAAGTGTATACTATTGGTAATGTCAAAGCATGCATGTCCTGAGAAAATAACTTTTTTGTCTTGCTCAGCAGAGGCATGAAACCAGTTTTAAACAACTCAGAATCATCTGGAAAGTTAACCTAAACTGTTAACATTAGGTTTGCACCCAGTAGTTTGGTGTAAAATTGAAATGTATACTCTTGGTAATGTCAAAGCATTGCATGCCCTGAGAAAATAACTTTTTTGTCTTGCTCAGCACAGGCATGAAACCAGTTTTAAACAACTCAGAATCATGTGGAAAGTTAACTTAAGGTGTTTCCATTAGGTTTCCACACAGTAGTTTGGTGTAACATTGAAATGTATACTATTGGTAATGTCAAAGCATTGCTTGCCCTGAGAAAACAACTTTTTTGTCTTGCTCAACAGAAGCATGAAACAGGTTTTAAACAACTCAGAATCATTTGGGAAGTAGATTTAAGGTGTTTGCATTAGGTTAACACACAGTAGTTTGGTGTAAAATTTAAATGTATACTATTGGAAATGTCATAGCATTATATGCCCTGAGAAAATAACTTTTTTGTCTTGCTCAGCAGAGGCATGAAACCAGTTTTAAACAACTCAGAATCATGTGGAAAGTTAACTTAAACTGTTAACATTAGGTTTGCACCCAGTAGTTTGGTGTAAAATTGAAATGTATACTATTGGTAATGTCAAAGCGTTGTATGCCCTGAGAAAACAACTTTTTTGTCTTGCTCTGCAGAAGCATGAAACCAGTTTTAAACATCTCATAATCATGTGGAAAGAAACTTAAACTGTTAACATTAGGTTTGCACACAGTAGTTTGGTGTAAAATTGAAATGTATACTCTTGTTAATGTCAAAGCATTGCATGCCCTGAGAAAATAACTTTTTTGTCTTGCTCAGCACAGCCATGAAACCAGTTTTAAACAACTCAGAATCATGTGGAAAGTTAACTTAAACTGTTAACATTAGGTTTGCACCCAGTAGTTTGGTGTAAAATTGAAGTCTATACTATTGGTAATGTCAAAGCATGCATGTCCTGAGAAAACAACTTTTTTGTCTTGCTCAACAGAGGCATGAAATCAGTTTTTAAGAACTCAGAATCATGTGGAAAGTTAACTTAAGGTGTTTCCATTAGGTTTCCACACAGTAGTTTGGTGTAAAATTGAAATGTATACTATTGGTAATGTCAAGGCATTGTATGCCCTGAGAAAACAACTTTTTTGTCTTGCTCAACAGAGGCATGAAACATGTTTTAAACAACTCAGAATCATGTGAGAAGTTGATTTAAGGCGTTTGAATTAGGTTTGCACACAGTAGTTTGGTGTAAAATTGAGATGTATACTCTTGGTAATGTCAAAGCATTGCGTGCCCTGAGAAAATAACTTTTTTGTCTAGCTCAGCACAGGCATGAAACCAGTTTTAAACAACTCAGAATCATGTGGAAAGTTGATTTAAGGTGTCTCCATTAGGTTTCCACACAGCAGTTTGGTGTAAGATTGAAATGTATACGCTTGGTAATGTCAAAGCGTTGTATGCCCTGAGAAAACAACTTTTTTGTCTTGCTCTGCAGAAGCATGAAACCAGTTTTAAACATCTCATAATCATGTGGAAAGTTAACTTAAACTGTTAACATTAGGTTTGCACACAGTAGTTTGGAGTAAAATTGAAGTGTATACTATTGGTAATGTCAAAGCATGCATGTCCTGAGAAAACAACTTTTTTGTCTTGCTCAACAGAGGCATGAAATCAGTTTTTAAGAACTCAGAATCATGTGGAAAGTTAACTTAAGGTGTTTCCATTAGGTTTCCACACAGTAGTTTGGTGTAACATTGAAATGTATACTATTGGTAATGTCAAAGCATTGCTTGCCCTGAGAAAACAACTTTTTTGTCTTGCTCAACAGAAGCATGAAACAGGTTTTAAACAACTCAGAATCATTTGGGAAGTAGATTTAAGGTGTTTGCATTAGGTTAACACACAGTAGTTTGGTGTAAAATTTAAATGTATACGCTTGGTAATGTCAAAGCGTTGTATGCCCTGAGAAAACAACTTTTTTGTCTTGTTCTGCAGAAGCATGAAACCAGTTTTAAACATCTCATAATCATGTGGAAAGAAACTTAAACTGTTAACATTAGGTTTGCACACAGTAGTTTGGTGTAAAATTGAAATGTATACTCTTGGTAATGTCAAAGCATTGCATGCCCTGAGAAAATAACTTTTTTGTCTTGCTCAGCACAGGCATGAAACCAGTTTTAAACAACTCAGAATCATGTGGAAAGTTAACTTAAACTGTTAACATTAGGTTTGCACACAGTAGTTTGGTGTAAAATTGAAGTGTATACTATTGGTAATAACAAAGCATGCATGTCCTGAGAAAACAACTTTTTTGTTGCTCAACAGAGGCATGAAATCAGTTTTTAAGAACTCAGAATCATGTTGAAAGTAAACTTAAGGTGTTTCCATTAGGTTTCCACACAGTAGTTTGGTGTAAGATTGAAATGTATACGCTTGGTAATGTCAAAGCGTTGTATGCCCTGAGAAAACAACTTTTTTGTCTTGCTCAGCAGAGGCATGAAACCAGTTTTAAACAACTCAGAATCATGTGGAAAGTTAACTTAAACTGTTAACATTAGCTTTGCACACAGTAGTTTGGTGTAAAATTGAAGTCTATACTATTGGTAATGTCAAAGCATGCATGTCCTGAGAAAACAACTTTTTTGTCTTGCTCAACAGAGGCATGAAATCAGTTTTTAAGAACTCAGAATCATGTGGAAAGTTAACTTAAAGTGTTTCCATTAGGTTTCCACACAGTAGTTTGGTGTAAAATTGAAATGTATACTATTGGTAATGTCAAGGCATTGTATGCCCTGAGAAAACAACTTTTTTGTCTTGCTCAACAGAGGCATGAAACATGTTTTAAACAACTCAGAATCATGTGAGAAGTTGATTTAAGGTGTTTGAATTAGGTTTGCACACAGTAGTTTGGTGTAAAATTGAGATGTATACTCTTGGTAATGTCAAAGCATTGCGTGCCCTGAGAAAATAACTTTTTTGTCTAGCTCAGCACAGGCATGAAACCAGTTTTAAACAACTCAGAATCATGTGGAAAGTTGATTTAAGGTGTCTCCATTAGGTTTCCACACAGCAGTTTGGTGTAAGATTGAAATGTATACGCTTGGTTATGTCAAAGCATTGTATGCCCTGAGAAAACAACTTGTTTGTCTTGCTCTGCAGAAGCATTAAAACAGTTTTAAACATCTCATAATCATGTGGAAAGTTAACTTAAACTGTTAACATTAGGTTTGCACACAGTAGTTTGGTGTAAAATTGAAGTGTATACTATTGGTAATGTCAAAGCATGCATGTCCTGAGAAAACAACTTTTTTGAATTGCTCAACAGAGGCATGAAATCAGTTTTTGAGAACTCAGAATCATGTGGAAAGTTAACTTAAGGTGTTTCCATTAGGTTTCCACACAGTAGTTTGGTGTAACATTGAAATGTATACTATTGGTAATGTCAAAGCATTGCTTGCCCTGAGAAAACAACTTTTTTGTCTTGCTCAACAGAAGCATGAAACAGGTTTTAAACAACTCAGAATCATTTGGGAAGTAGATTTAAGGTGTTTGCATTAGGTTAACACACAGTAGTTTGGTGTAAAATTTAAATGTATACTATTGGAAATGTCATAGCATTATATGCCCTGAGAAAATAACTTTTTTGTCTTGCTCAGCAGAGGCATGAAACCAGTTTTAAACAACTCAGAATCATGTGGAAAGTTAACTTAAACTGTTAACATTAGGTTTGCACCCAGTAGTTTGGTGTAAAATTGAAATGTATACTATTGGTAATGTCAAAGCGTTGTATGCCCTGAGAAAACAACTTTTTTGTCTTGCTCTGCAGAAGCATGAAACCAGTTTTAAACATCTCATAATCATGTGGAAAGAAACTTAAACTGTTAACATTAGGTTTGCACACAGTAGTTTGGTGTAAAATTGAAATGTATACTCTTGTTAATGTCAAAGCATTGCATGCCCTGAGAAAATAACTTTTTTGTCTTGCTCAGCACAGGCATGAAACCAGTTTTAAACAACTCAGAATCATGTGGAAAGTTAACTTAAACTGTTAACATTAGGTTTGCACACAGTAGTTTGGTGTAAAATTGAAGTGTATACTATTGGTAATGTCAAAGCATGCATGTCCTGAGAAAACAACTTTTTTGTCTTGCTCAACAGAGGCATGAAATCAGTTTTTAAGAACTCAGAATCATGTTGAAAGTAAACTTAAGGTGTTTCCATTAGGTTTCCACACAGTAGTTTGGTGTAAGATTGAAATGTATACGCTTGGTAATGTCAAAGCATTGCATGCCCTGAGAAAATAACTTTTTTGTCTTGCTCTGCAGAAGCATGAAACCAGTTTTAAACAACTCAGAATCATGTGGAAAGTTAACTTAAACTGTTAACATTAGGTTTGCACACAGTAGTTTGGTGTAAAATTGAAGTCTATACTATTGGTAATGTCAAAGCATGCATGTCCTGAGAAAACAACTTTTTTGTCTTGCTCAACAGAGGCATGAAATCAGTTTTTAAGAACTCAGAATCATGTGGAAAGTTAACTTAAGGTGTTTCCATTAGGTTTCCACACAGTAGTTTGGTGTAAAATTGAAATGTATACTATTGGTAATGTCAAGGCATTGTATGCCCTGAGAAAACAACTTTTTTGTCTTGCTCAACAGAGGCATGAAACATGTTTTAAACAACTCAGAATCATGTGAGAAGTTGATTTAAGGCGTTTGAATTAGGTTTGCACACAGTAGTTTGGTGTAAAATTGAGATGTATACTCTTGGTAATGTCAAAGCATTGCGTGCCCTGAGAAAATAACTTTTTTGTCTAGCTCAGCACAGGCATGAAACCAGTTTTAAACAACTCAGAATCATGTGGAAAGTTGATTTAAGGTGTCTCCATTAGGTTTCCACACAGCAGTTTGGTGTAAGATTGAAATGTATACGCTTGGTAATGTCAAAGCGTTGTATGCCCTGAGAAAACAACTTTTTTGTCTTGCTCTGCAGAAGCATGAAACCAGTTTTAAACATCTCATAATCATGTGGAAAGTTAACTTAAACTGTTAACATTAGGTTTGCACACAGTAGTTTGGAGTAAAATTGAAGTGTATACTATTGGTAATGTCAAAGCATGCATGTCCTGAGAAAACAACTTTTTTGTCTTGCTCAACAGAGGCATGAAATCAGTTTTTAAGAACTCAGAATCATGTGGAAAGTTAACTTAAGGTGTTTCCATTAGGTTTCCACACAGTAGTTTGGTGTAACATTGAAATGTATACTATTGGTAATGTCAAAGCATTGCTTGCCCTGAGAAAACAACTTTTTTGTCTTGCTCAACAGAAGCATGAAACAGGTTTTAAACAACTCAGAATCATTTGGGAAGTAGATTTAAGGTGTTTGCATTAGGTTAACACACAGTAGTTTGGTGTAAAATTTAAATGTATACGCTTGGTAATGTCAAAGCGTTGTATGCCCTGAGAAAACAACTTTTTTGTCTTGTTCTGCAGAAGCATGAAACCAGTTTTAAACATCTCATAATCATGTGGAAAGAAACTTAAACTGTTAACATTAGGTTTGCACACAGTAGTTTGGTGTAAAATTGAAATGTATACTCTTGGTAATGTCAAAGCATTGCATGCCCTGAGAAAATAACTTTTTTGTCTTGCTCAGCACAGGCATGAAACCAGTTTTAAACAACTCAGAATCATGTGGAAAGTTAACTTAAACTGTTAACATTAGGTTTGCACACAGTAGTTTGGTGTAAAATTGAAGTGTATACTATTGGTAATAACAAAGCATGCATGTCCTGAGAAAACAACTTTTTTGTTGCTCAACAGAGGCATGAAATCAGTTTTTAAGAACTCAGAATCATGTTGAAAGTAAACTTAAGGTGTTTCCATTAGGTTTCCACACAGTAGTTTGGTGTAAGATTGAAATGTATACGCTTGGTAATGTCAAAGCGTTGTATGCCCTGAGAAAACAACTTTTTTGTCTTGCTCAGCAGAGGCATGAAACCAGTTTTAAACAACTCAGAATCATGTGGAAAGTTAACTTAAACTGTTAACATTAGGTTTGCACACAGTAGTTTGGTGTAAAATTGAAGTCTATACTATTGGTAATGTCAAAGCATGCATGTCCTGAGAAAACAACTTTTTTGTCTTGCTCAACAGAGGCATGAAATCAGTTTTTAAGAACTCAGAATCATGTGGAAAGTTAACTTAAAGTGTTTCCATTAGGTTTCCACACAGTAGTTTGGTGTAAAATTGAAATGTATACTATTGGTAATGTCAAGGCATTGTATGCCCTGAGAAAACAACTTTTTTGTCTTGCTCAACAGAGGCATGAAACATGTTTTAAACAACTCAGAATCATGTGAGAAGTTGATTTAAGGTGTTTGAATTAGGTTTGCACACAGTAGTTTGGTGTAAAATTGAGATGTATACTCTTGGTAATGTCAGAGCATTGCGTGCCCTGAGAAAATAACTTTTTTGTCTAGCTCAGCACAGGCATGAAACCAGTTTCAAACAACTCAGAATCATGTGGAAAGTTGATTTAAGGTGTCTCCATTAGGTTTCCACACAGCAGTTTGGTGTAAGATTGAAATGTATACGCTTGGTTATGTCAAAGCATTGTATACCCTGAGAAAACAACTTTTTTGTCTTGCTCTGCAGAAGCATTAAAACAGTTTTAAACATCTCATAATCATGTGGAAAGTTAACTTAAACTGTTAACATTAGGTTTGCACACAGTAGTTTGGTGTAAAATTGAAGTGTATACTATTGGTAATGTCAAAGCATGCATGTCCTGAGAAAACAACTTTTTTGTCTTGCTCAACAGAGGCATGAAATCAGTTTTTAAGAACTCAGAATCATGTGGAAAGTTAACTTAAGGTGTTTCCATTAGGTTTCCACACAGTAGTTTGGTGTAACATTGAAATGTATACTATTGGTAATGTCAAAGCATTGCTTGCCCTGAGAAAACAACTTTTTTGTCTTGCTCAACAGAAGCATGAAACAGGTTTTAAACAACTCAGAATCATTTGGGAAGTAGATTTAAGGTGTTTGCATTAGGTTAACACACAGTAGTTTGGTGTAAAATTTAAATGTATACTATTGGAAATGTCATAGCATTATATGCCCTGAGAAAATAACTTTTTTGTCTTGCTCAGCAGAGGCATGAAACCAGTTTTAAACAACTCAGAATCATGTGGAAAGTTAACTTAAACTGTTAACATTAGGTTTGCACCCAGTAGTTTGGTGTAAAATTGAAATGTATACTATTGGTAATGTCAAAGCGTTGTATGCCCTGAGAAAACAACTTTTTTGTCTTGCTCTGCAGAAGCATGAAACCAGTTTTAAACATCTCATAATCATGTGGAAAGAAACTTAAACTGTTAACATTAGGTTTGCACACAGTAGTTTGGTGTAAAATTGAAATGTATACTCTTGTTAATGTCAAAGCATTGCATGCCCTGAGAAAATAACTTTTTTGTCTTGCTCAGCACAGGCATGAAACCAGTTTTAAACAACTCAGAATCATGTGGAAAGTTAACTTAAACTGTTAACATTAGGTTTGCACACAGTAGTTTGGTGTAAAATTGAAGTGTATACTATTGGTAATGTCAAAGCATGCATGTCCTGAGAAAACAACTTTTTTGTCTTGCTCAACAGAGGCATGAAATCAGTTTTTAAGAACTCAGAATCATGTTGAAAGTAAACTTAAGGTGTTTCCATTAGGTTTCCACACAGTAGTTTGGTGTAAGATTGAAATGTATACGCTTGGTAATGTCAAAGCATTGCATGCCCTGAGAAAATAACTTTTTTGTCTTGCTCTGCAGAAGCATGAAACCAGTTTTAAACATCTCATAATCATGTGGAAAGTTAACTTAAACTGTTAACATTAGGTTTGCACACAGTAGTTTGGTGTAAAATTGAAGTGTATACTATTGGTAATGTCAAAGCATGCATGTCCTGAGAAAATAACTTTTTTGTCTTGCTCAGCAGAGGCATGAAACCAGTTTTAAACAACTCAGAATCATCTGGAAAGTTAACCTAAACTGTTAACATTAGGTTTGCACCCAGTAGTTTGGTGTAAAATTGAAATGTATACTCTTGGTAATGTCAAAGCATTGCATGCCCTGAGAAAATAACTTTTTTGTCTTGCTCAGCACAGGCATGAAACCAGTTTTAAACAACTCAGAATCATGTGGAAAGTTAACTTAAGGTGTTTCCATTAGGTTTCCACACAGTAGTTTGGTGTAACATTGAAATGTATACTATTGGTAATGTCAAAGCATTGCTTGCCCTGAGAAAACAACTTTTTTGTCTTGCTCAACAGAAGCATGAAACAGGTTTTAAACAACTCAGAATCATTTGGGAAGTAGATTTAAGGTGTTTGCATTAGGTTAACACACAGTAGTTTGGTGTAAAATTTAAATGTATACTATTGGAAATGTCATAGCATTATATGCCCTGAGAAAATAACTTTTTTGTCTTGCTCAGCAGAGGCATGAAACCAGTTTTAAACAACTCAGAATCATGTGGAAAGTTAACTTAAACTGTTAACATTAGGTTTGCACCCAGTAGTTTGGTGTAAAATTGAAATGTATACTATTGGTAATGTCAAAGCGTTGTATGCCCTGAGAAAACAACTTTTTTGTCTTGCTCTGCAGAAGCATGAAACCAGTTTTAAACATCTCATAATCATGTGGAAAGAAACTTAAACTGTTAACATTAGGTTTGCACACAGTAGTTTGGTGTAAAATTGAAATGTATACTCTTGTTAATGTCAAAGCATTGCATGCCCTGAGAAAATAACTTTTTTGTCTTGCTCAGCACAGCCATGAAACCAGTTTTAAACAACTCAGAATCATGTGGAAAGTTAACTTAAACTGTTAACATTAGGTTTGCACCCAGTAGTTTGGTGTAAAATTGAAGTCTATACTATTGGTAATGTCAAAGCATGCATGTCCTGAGAAAACAACTTTTTTGTCTTGCTCAACAGAGGCATAAAATCAGTTTTTAAGAACTCAGAATCATGTGGAAAGTTAACTTAAGGTGTTTCCATTAGGTTTCCACACAGTAGTTTGGTGTAAAATTGAAATGTATACTATTGGTAATGTCAAGGCATTGTATCCCCTGAGAAAACAACTTTTTTGTCTTGCTCAACAGAGGCATGAAACATGTTTTAAACATCTCATAATCATGTGAGAAGTTGATTTAAGGTGTTTGCATTAGGTTTGCACACAGTAGTTTGGTGTAAAATTTAAATGTATACTATTGGAAATGTCATAGCATTATATGCCCTGAGAAAATAACTTTTTTGTCTTGCTCAGCAGAGGCATGAAACCAGTTTTAAACAACTCAGAATCATGTGGAAAGTTAACTTAAACTGTTAACATTAGGTTTGCACCCAGTAGTTTGGTGTAAAATTGAAATGTATACTATTGGTAATGTCAAAGCTTTGTATGCCCTGAGAAAACAACTTTTTTGTCTTGCTCTGCAGAAGCATGAAACCAGTTTTAAACATCTCATAATCATGTGGAAAGAAACTTAAACTGTTAACATTAGGTTTGCACACAGTAGTTTGGTGTAAAATTGAAATGTATACTCTTGTTAATGTCAAAGCATTGCATTCCCTGAGAAAATAACTTTTTTGTCTTGCTCAGCACAGGCATGAAACCAGTTTTAAACAACTCAGAATCATGTGGAAAGTTAACTTAAACTGTTAACATTAGGTTTGCACACAGTAATTTGGTGTAAAATTGAAGTGTATACTATTGGTAATGTCAAAGCATGCATGTCCTGAGAAAACAACTTTTTTGTCTTGCTCAACAGAGGCATGAAATCAGTTTTTAAGAACTCAGAATCATGTTGAAAGTAAACTTAAGGTGTTTCCATTAGGTTTCCACACAGTAGTTTGGTGTAAGATTGAAATGTATACGCTTGGTAATGTCAAAGCGTTGTATGCCCTGAGAAAACAACTTTTTTGTCTTGCTCTGCAGAAGCATGAAACCAGTTTTAAACATCTCATAATCATGTGGAAAGTTAACTTAAACTGTTAACATTAGGTTTGCACACAGTAGTTTGGTGTAAAATTGAAGTGTATACTATTGGTAATGTCAAAGCATGCATGTCCTGAGAAAATAACTTTTTTGTCTTGCTCAGCAGAGGCATGAAACCAGTTTTAAACAACTCAGAATCATCTGGAAAGTTAACCTAAACTGTTAACATTAGGTTTGCACCCAGTAGTTTGGTGTAAAATTGAAATGTATACTATTGGTAATGTCAAAGCATTGCTTGCCCTGAGAAAACAACTTTTTTGTCTTGCTCAACAGAAGCATGAAACAGGTTTTAAACAACTCAGAATCATTTGGGAAGTAGATTTAAGGTGTTTGCATTAGGTTAACACACAGTAGTTTGGTGTAAAATTTAAATGTATACTATTGGAAATGTCATAGCATTATATGCCCTGAGAAAATAACTTTTTTGTCTTGCTCAGCAGAGGCATGAAACCAGTTTTAAACAACTCAGAATCATGTGGAAAGTTAACTTAAACTGTTAACATTAGGTTTGCACCCAGTAGTTTGGTGTAAAATTGAAATGTATACTATTGGTAATGTCAAAGCGTTGTATGCCCTGAGAAAACAACTTTTTTGTCTTGCTCTGCAGAAGCATGAAACCAGTTTTAAACATCTCATAATCATGTGGAAAGAAACTTAAACTGTTAACATTAGGTTTGCACACAGTAGTTTGGTGTAAAATTGAAATGTATACTCTTGTTAATGTCAAAGCATTGCATGCCCTGAGAAAATAACTTTTTTGTCTTGCTCAGCACAGGCATGAAACCAGTTTTAAACAACTCAGAATCATGTGGAAAGTTAACTTAAACTGTTAACATTAGGTTTGCACACAGTAGTTTGGTGTAAAATTGAAGTGTATACTATTGGTAATGTCAAAGCATGCATGTCCTGAGAAAACAACTTTTTTGTCTTGCTCAACAGAGGCATGAAATCAGTTTTTAAGAACTCAGAATCATGTTGAAAGTAAACTTAAGGTGTTTCCATTAGGTTTCCACACAGTAGTTTGGTGTAAGATTGAAATGTATACGCTTGGTAATGTCAAAGCATTGCATGCCCTGAGAAAATAACTTTTTTGTCTTGCTCTGCAGAAGCATGAAACCAGTTTTAAACATCTCATAATCATGTGGAAAGTTAACTTAAACTGTTAACATTAGGTTTGCACACAGTAGTTTGGTGTAAAATTGAAGTGTATACTATTGGTAATGTCAAAGCATGCATGTCCTGAGAAAATAACTTTTTTGTCTTGCTCAGCAGAGGCATGAAACCAGTTTTAAACAACTCAGAATCATCTGGAAAGTTAACCTAAACTGTTAACATTAGGTTTGCACCCAGTAGTTTGGTGTAAAATTGAAATGTATACTCTTGGTAATGTCAAAGCATTGTATGCCCTGAGAAAACAACTTTTTTGTCTTGCTCAACAGAGGCATGAAACATGTTTTAAACAACTCAGAATCATGTGAGAAGTTGATTTAAGGCGTTTGAATTAGGTTTGCACACAGTAGTTTGGTGTAAAATTGAGATGTATACTCTTGGTAATGTCAAAGCATTGCGTGCCCTGAGAAAATAACTTTTTTGTCTAGCTCAGCACAGGCATGAAACCAGTTTTAAACAACTCAGAATCATGTGGAAAGTTGATTTAAGGTGTCTCCATTAGGTTTCCACACAGCAGTTTGGTGTAAGATTGAAATGTATACGCTTGGTAATGTCAAAGCGTTGTATGCCCTGAGAAAACAACTTTTTTGTCTTGATCTGCAGAAGCATGAAACCAGTTTTAAACATCTCATAATCATGTGGAAAGTTAACTTAAACTGTTAACATTAGGTTTGCACACAGTAGTTTGGAGTAAAATTGAAGTGTATACTATTGGTAATGTCAAAGCATGCATGTCCTGAGAAAACAACTTTTTTGTCTTGCTCAACAGAGGCATGAAATCAGTTTTTAAGAACTCAGAATCATGTGGAAAGTTAACTTAAGGTGTTTCCATTAGGTTTCCACACAGTAGTTTGGTGTAACATTGAAATGTATACTATTGGTAATGTCAAAGCATTGCTTGCCCTGAGAAAACAACTTTTTTGTCTTGCTCAACAGAAGCATGAAACAGGTTTTAAACAACTCAGAATCATTTGGGAAGTAGATTTAAGGTGTTTGCATTAGGTTAACACACAGTAGTTTGGTGTAAAATTTAAATGTATACGCTTGGTAATGTCAAAGCGTTGTATGCCCTGAGAAAACAACTTTTTTGTCTTGCTCTGCAGAAGCATGAAACCAGTTTTAAACATCTCATAATCATGTGGAAAGAAACTTAAACTGTTAACATTAGGTTTGCACACAGTAGTTTGGTGTAAAATTGAAATGTATACTCTTGGTTATGTCAAAGCATTGCATGCCCTGAGAAAATAACTTTTTTGTCTTGCTTAGCACAGGCATGAAACCAGTTTTAAACAACTCAGAATCATGTGGAAAGTTAACTTAAACTGTTAACATTAGGTTTGCACACAGTAGTTTGGTGTAAAATTGAAGTGTATACTATTGGTAATAACAAAGCATGCATGTCCTGAGAAAACAACTTTTTTGTTGCTCAACAGAGGCATGAAATCAGTTTTTAAGAACTCAGAATCATGTTGAAAGTAAACTTAAGGTGTTTCCATTAGGTTTCCACACAGTAGTTTGGTGTAAGATTGAAATGTATACGCTTGGTAATGTCAAAGCGTTGTATGCCCTGAGAAAACAACTTTTTTGTCTTGCTCAGCAGAGGCATGAAACCAGTTTTAAACAACTCAGAATCATGTGGAAAGTTAACTTAAACTGTTAACATTAGGTTTGCACACAGTAGTTTGGTGTAAAATTGAAGTCTATACTATTGGTAATGTCAAAGCATGCATGTCCTGAGAAAACAACTTTTTTGTCTTGCTCAACAGAGGCATGAAATCAGTTTTTAAGAACTCAGAATCATGTGGAAAGTTAACTTAAAGTGTTTCCATTAGGTTTCCACACAGTAGTTTGGTGTAAAATTGAAATGTATACTATTGGTAATGTCAAGGCATTGTGTGCCCTGAGAAAACAACTTTTTTGTCTTGCTCAACAGAGGCATGAAACATGTTTTAAACAACTCAGAATCATGTGAGAAGTTGATTTAAGGTGTTTGAATTAGGTTTGCACACAGTAGTTTGGTGTAAAATTGAGATGTATACTCTTGGTAATGTCAGAGCATTGCGTGCCCTGAGAAAATAACTTTTTTGTCTAGCTCAGCACAGGCATGAAACCAGTTTCAAACAACTCAGAATCATGTGGAAAGTTGATTTAAGGTGTCTCCATTAGGTTTCCACACAGCAGTTTGGTGTAAGATTGAAATGTATACGCTTGGTTATGTCAAAGCATTGTATGCCCTGAGAAAACAACTTTTTTGTCTTGCTCTGCAGAAGCATTAAAACAGTTTTAAACATCTCATAATCATGTGGAAAGTTAACTTAAACTGTTAACATTAGGTTTGCACACAGTAGTTTGGTGTAAAATTGAAGTGTATACTATTGGTAATGTCAAAGCATGCATGTCCTGAGAAAACAACTTTTTTGTCTTGCTCAACAGAGGCATGAAATCAGTTTTTAAGAACTCAGAATCATGTGGAAAGTTAACTTAAGGTGTTTCCATTAGGTTTCCACACAGTAGTTTGGTGTAACATTGAAATGTATACTATTGGTAATGTCAAAGCATTGCTTGCCCTGAGAAAACAACTTTTTTGTCTTGCTCAACAGAAGCATGAAACAGGTTTTAAACAACTCAGAATCATTTGGGAAGTAGATTTAAGGTGTTTGCATTAGGTTAACACACAGTAGTTTGGTGTAAAATTTAAATGTATACTATTGGAAATGTCATAGCATTATATGCCCTGAGAAAATAACTTTTTTGTCTTGCTCAGCAGAGGCATGAAACCAGTTTTAAACAACTCAGAATCATGTGGAAAGTTAACTTAAACTGTTAACATTAGGTTTGCACCCAGTAGTTTGGTGTAAAATTGAAATGTATACTATTGGTAATGTCAAAGCGTTGTATGCCCTGAGAAAACAACTTTTTTGTCTTGCTCTGCAGAAGCATGAAACCAGTTTTAAACATCTCATAATCATGTGGAAAGAAACTTAAACTGTTAACATTAGGTTTGCACACAGTAGTTTGGTGTAAAATTGAAATGTATACTCTTGTTAATGTCAAAGCATTGCATGCCCTGAGAAAATAACTTTTTTGTCTTGCTCAGCACAGCCATGAAACCAGTTTTAAACAACTCAGAATCATGTGGAAAGTTAACTTAAACTGTTAACATTAGGTTTGCACCCAGTAGTTTGGTGTAAAATTGAAGTCTATACTATTGGTAATGTCAAAGCATGCATGTCCTGAGAAAACAACTTTTTTGTCTTGCTCAACAGAGGCATAAAATCAGTTTTTAAGAACTCAGAATCATGTGGAAAGTTAACTTAAGGTGTTTCCATTAGGTTTCCACACAGTAGTTTGGTGTAAAATTGAAATGTATACTATTGGTAATGTCAAGGCATTGTATCCCCTGAGAAAACAACTTTTTTGTCTTGCTCAACAGAGGCATGAAACATGTTTTAAACATCTCATAATCATGTGAGAAGTTGATTTAAGGTGTTTGCATTAGGTTTGCACACAGTAGTTTGGTGTAAAATTTAAATGTATACTATTGGAAATGTCATAGCATTATATGCCCTGAGAAAATAACTTTTTTGTCTTGCTCAGCAGAGGCATGAAAGCAGTTTTAAACAACTCAGAATCATGTGGAAAGTTAACTTAAACTGTTAACATTAGGTTTGCACCCAGTAGTTTGGTGTAAAATTGAAATGTATACTATTGGTAATGTCAAAGCGTTGTATGCCCTGAGAAAACAACTTTTTTGTCTTGCTCTGCAGAAGCATGAAACCAGTTTTAAACATCTCATAATCATGTGGAAAGAAACTTAAACTGTTAACATTAGGTTTGCACACAGTAGTTTGGTGTAAAATTGAAATGTATACTCTTGTTAATGTCAAAGCATTGCATTCCCTGAGAAAATAACTTTTTTGTCTTGCTCAGCACAGGCATGAAACCAGTTTTAAACAACTCAGAATCATGTGGAAAGTTAACTTAAACTGTTAACATTAGGTTTGCACACAGTAATTTGGTGTAAAATTGAAGTGTATACTATTGGTAATGTCAAAGCATGCATGTCCTGAGAAAACAACTTTTTTGTCTTGCTCAACAGAGGCATGAAATCAGTTTTTAAGAACTCAGAATCATGTTGAAAGTAAACTTAAGGTGTTTCCATTAGGTTTCCACACAGTAGTTTGGTGTAAGATTGAAATGTATACGCTTGGTAATGTCAAAGCGTTGTATGCCCTGAGAAAACAACTTTTTTGTCTTGCTCTGCAGAAGCATGAAACCAGTTTTAAACATCTCATAATCATGTGGAAAGTTAACTTAAACTGTTAACATTAGGTTTGCACACAGTAGTTTGGTGTAAAATTGAAGTGTATACTATTGGTAATGTCAAAGCATGCATGTCCTGAGAAAATAACTTTTTTGTCTTGCTCAGCAGAGGCATGAAACCAGTTTTAAACAACTCAGAATCATCTGGAAAGTTAACCTAAACTGTTAACATTAGGTTTGCACCCAGTAGTTTGGTGTAAAATTGAAATGTATACTATTGGTAATGTCAAAGCATTGCTTGCCCTGAGAAAACAACTTTTTTGTCTTGCTCAACAGAAGCATGAAACAGGTTTTAAACAACTCAGAATCATTTGGGAAGTAGATTTAAGGTGTTTGCATTAGGTTAACACACAGTAGTTTGGTGTAAAATTTAAATGTATACTATTGGAAATGTCATAGCATTATATGCCCTGAGAAAATAACTTTTTTGTCTTGCTCAGCAGAGGCATGAAACCAGTTTTAAACAACTCAGAATCATGTGGAAAGTTAACTTAAACTGTTAACATTAGGTTTGCACCCAGTAGTTTGGTGTAAAATTGAAATGTATACTATTGGTAATGTCAAAGCGTTGTATGCCCTGAGAAAACAACTTTTTTGTCTTGCTCTGCAGAAGCATGAAACCAGTTTTAAACATCTCATAATCATGTGGAAAGAAACTTAAACTGTTAACATTAGGTTTGCACACAGTAGTTTGGTGTAAAATTGAAATGTATACTCTTGTTAATGTCAAAGCATTGCATGCCCTGAGAAAATAACTTTTTTGTCTTGCTCAGCACAGGCATGAAACCAGTTTTAAACAACTCAGAATCATGTGGAAAGTTAACTTAAACTGTTAACATTAGGTTTGCACACAGTAGTTTGGTGTAAAATTGAAGTGTATACTATTGGTAATGTCAAAGCATGCATGTCCTGAGAAAACAACTTTTTTGTCTTGCTCAACAGAGGCATGAAATCAGTTTTTAAGAACTCAGAATCATGTTGAAAGTAAACTTAAGGTGTTTCCATTAGGTTTCCACACAGTAGTTTGGTGTAAGATTGAAATGTATACGCTTGGTAATGTCAAAGCATTGCATGCCCTGAGAAAATAACTTTTTTGTCTTGCTCTGCAGAAGCATGAAACCAGTTTTAAACATCTCATAATCATGTGGAAAGTTAACTTAAACTGTTAACATTAGGTTTGCACACAGTAGTTTGGTGTAAAATTGAAGTGTATACTATTGGTAATGTCAAAGCATGCATGTCCTGAGAAAATAACTTTTTTGTCTTGCTCAGCAGAGGCATGAAACCAGTTTTAAACAACTCAGAATCATCTGGAAAGTTAACCTAAACTGTTAACATTAGGTTTGCACCCAGTAGTTTGGTGTAAAATTGAAATGTATACTCTTGGTAATGTCAAAGCATTGCATGCCCTGAGAAAATAACTTTTTTGTCTTGCTCAGCACAGGCATGAAACCAGTTTTAAACAACTCAGAATCATGTGGAAAGTTAACTTAAACTGTTAACATTAGGTTTGCACACAGTAGTTTGGTGTAAAATTGAAGTCTATACTATTGGTAATGTCAAAGCATGCATGTCCTGAGAAAACAACTTTTTTGTCTTGCTCAACAGAGGCATGAAATCAGTTTTTAAGAACTCAGAATCATGTGGAAAGTTAACTTAAGGTGTTTCCATTAGGTTTCCACACAGTAGTTTGGTGTAAAATTGAAATGTATACTATTGGTAATGTCAAGGCATTGTATGCCCTGAGAAAACAACTTTTTTGTCTTGCTCAACAGAGGCATCAAACATGTTTTAAACAACTCAGAATCATGTGAGAAGTTGATTTAAGGCGTTTGAATTAGGTTTGCACACAGTAGTTTGGTGTAAAATTGAGATGTATACTCTTGGTAATGTCAAAGCATTGCGTGCCCTGAGAAAATAACTTTTTTGTCTAGCTCAGCACAGGCATGAAACCAGTTTTAAACAACTCAGAATCATGTGGAAAGTTGATTTAAGGTGTCTCCATTAGGTTTCCACACAGCAGTTTGGTGTAAGATTGAAATGTATACGCTTGGTAATGTCAAAGCGTTGTATGCCCTGAGAAAACAACTTTTTTGTCTTGCTCTGCAGAAGCATGAAACCAGTTTTAAACATCTCATAATCATGTGGAAAGTTAACTTAAACTGTTAACATTAGGTTTGCACACAGTAGTTTGGAGTAAAATTGAAGTGTATACTATTGGTAATGTCAAAGCATGCATGTCCTGAGAAAACAACTTTTTTGTCTTGCTCAACAGAGGCATGAAATCAGTTTTTAAGAACTCAGAATCATGTGGAAAGTTAACTTAAGGTGTTTCCATTAGGTTTCCACACAGTAGTTTGGTGTAACATTGAAATGTATACTATTGGTAATGTCAAAGCATTGCTTGCCCTGAGAAAACAACTTTTTTGTCTTGCTCAACAGAAGCATGAAACAGGTTTTAAACAACTCAGAATCATTTGGGAAGTAGATTTAAGGTGTTTGCATTAGGTTAACACACAGTAGTTTGGTGTAAAATTTAAATGTATACGCTTGGTAATGTCAAAGCGTTGTATGCCCTGAGAAAACAACTTTTTTGTCTTGCTCTGCAGAAGCATGAAACCAGTTTTAAACATCTCATAATCATGTGGAAAGAAACTTAAACTGTTAACATTAGGTTTGCACACAGTAGTTTGGTGTAAAATTGAAATGTATACTCTTGGTTATGTCAAAGCATTGCATGCCCTGAGAAAATAACTTTTTTGTCTTGCTTAGCACAGGCATGAAACCAGTTTTAAACAACTCAGAATCATGTGGAAAGTTAACTTAAACTGTTAACATTAGGTTTGCACACAGTAGTTTGGTGTAAAATTGAAGTGTATACTATTGGTAATAACAAAGCATGCATGTCCTGAGAAAACAACTTTTTTGTTGCTCAACAGAGGCATGAAATCAGTTTTTAAGAACTCAGAATCATGTTGAAAGTAAACTTAAGGTGTTTCCATTAGGTTTCCACACAGTAGTTTGGTGTAAGATTGAAATGTATACGCTTGGTAATGTCAAAGCGTTGTATGCCCTGAGAAAACAACTTTTTTGTCTTGCTCAGCAGAGGCATGAAACCAGTTTTAAACAACTCAGAATCATGTGGAAAGTTAACTTAAACTGTTAACATTAGGTTTGCACACAGTAGTTTGGTGTAAAATTGAAGTCTATACTATTGGTAATGTCAAAGCATGCATGTCCTGAGAAAACAACTTTTTTGTCTTGCTCAACAGAGGCATGAAATCAGTTTTTAAGAACTCAGAATCATGTGGAAAGTTAACTTAAAGTGTTTCCATTAGGTTTCCACACAGTAGTTTGGTGTAAAATTGAAATGTATACTATTGGTAATGTCAAGGCATTGTATGCCCTGAGAAAACAACTTTTTTGTCTTGCTCAACAGAGGCATGAAACATGTTTTAAACAACTCAGAATCATGTGAGAAGTTGATTTAAGGTGTTTGAATTAGGTTTGCACACAGTAGTTTGGTGTAAAATTGAGATGTATACTCTTGGTAATGTCAAAGCATTGCGTGCCCTGAGAAAATAACTTTTTTGTCTAGCTCAGCACAGGCATGAAACCAGTTTTAAACAACTCAGAATCATGTGGAAAGTTGATTTAAGGTGTCTCCATTAGGTTTCCACACAGCAGTTTGGTGTAAGATTGAAATGTATACGCTTGGTTATGTCAAAGCATTGTATGCCCTGAGAAAACAACTTTTTTGTCTTGCTCTGCAGAAGCATTAAAACAGTTTTAAACATCTCATAATCATGTGGAAAGTTAACTTAAACTGTTAACATTAGGTTTGCACACAGTAGTTTGGTGTAAAATTGAAGTGTATACTATTGGTAATGTCAAAGCATGCATGTCCTGAGAAAACAACTTTTTTGTCTTGCTCAACAGAGGCATGAAATCAGTTTTTAAGAACTCAGAATCATGTGGAAAGTTAACTTAAGGTGTTTCCATTAGGTTTCCACACAGTAGTTTGGTGTAACATTGAAATGTATACTATTGGTAATGTCAAAGCATTGCTTGCCCTGAGAAAACAACTTTTTTGTCTTGCTCAACAGAAGCATGAAACAGGTTTTAAACAACTCAGAATCATTTGGGAAGTAGATTTAAGGTGTTTGCATTAGGTTAACACACAGTAGTTTGGTGTAAAATTTAAATGTATACTATTGGAAATGTCATAGCATTATATGCCCTGAGAAAATAACTTTTTTGTCTTGCTCAGCAGAGGCATGAAACCAGTTTTAAACAACTCAGAATCATGTGGAAAGTTAACTTAAACTGTTAACATTAGGTTTGCACCCAGTAGTTTGGTGTAAAATTGAAATGTATACTATTGGTAATGTCAAAGCGTTGTATGCCCTGAGAAAACAACTTTTTTGTCTTGCTCTGCAGAAGCATGAAACCAGTTTTAAACATCTCATAATCATGTGGAAAGAAACTTAAACTGTTAACATTAGGTTTGCACACAGTAGTTTGGTGTAAAATTGAAATGTATACTCTTGTTAATGTCAAAGCATTGCATGCCCTGAGAAAATAACTTTTTTGTCTTGCTCAGCACAGGCATGAAACCAGTTTTAAACAACTCAGAATCATGTGGAAAGTTAACTTAAACTGTTAACATTAGGTTTGCACACAGTAGTTTGGTGTAAAATTGAAGTGTATACTATTGGTAATGTCAAAGCATGCATGTCCTGAGAAAACAACTTTTTTGTCTTGCTCAACAGAGGCATGAAATCAGTTTTTAAGAACTCAGAATCATGTTGAAAGTAAACTTAAGGTGTTTCCATTAGGTTTCCACACAGTAGTTTGGTGTAAGATTGAAATGTATACGCTTGGTAATGTCAAAGCGTTGTATGCCCTGAGAAAACAACTTTTTTGTCTTGCTCTGCAGAAGCATGAAACCAGTTTTAAACATCTCATAATCATGTGGAAAGTTAACTTAAACTGTTAACATTAGGTTTGCACACAGTAGTTTGGTGTAAAATTGAAGTGTATACTATTGGTAATGTCAAAGCATGCATGTCCTGAGAAAATAACTTTTTTGTCTTGCTCAGCAGAGGCATGAAACCAGTTTTAAACAACTCAGAATCATCTGGAAAGTTAACCTAAACTGTTAACATTAGGTTTGCACCCAGTAGTTTGGTGTAAAATTGAAATGTATACTCTTGGTAATGTGAAAGCATTGCATGCCCTGAGAAAATAACTTTTTTATCTTGCTCAGCACAGGCATGAAACCAGTTTTAAACAACTCAGAATCATGTGGAAAGTTAACTTAAACTGTTAACATTAAGTTTGCACACAGTAGTTTGGTGTAAAATTGAAGTCTATACTATTGGTAATGTCAAAGCATGCATGTCCTGAGAAAACAACTTTTTTGTCTTGCTCAACAGAGGCATGAAATCAGTTTTTAAGAACTCAGAATCATGTGGAAAGTTAACTTAAGGTGTTTCCATTAGGTTTCCACACAGTAGTTTGGTGTAAAATTGAAATGTATACTATTGGTAATGTCAAGGCATTGTATGCCCTGAGAAAACAACTTTTTTGTCTTGCTCAACAGAGGCATGAAACTTGTTTTAAACAACTCAGAATCATGTGAGAAGTTGATTTAAGGTGTTTGAATTAGGTTTGCACACAGTAGTTTGGTGTAAAATTGAGATGTATACTCTTGGTAATGTCAAAGCATTGCGTGCCCTGAGAAAATAACTTTTTTGTCTAGCTCAGCACAGGCATGAAACCAGTTTTAAACAACTCATAATCATGTGGAAAGAAACTTAAACTGTTAACATTAGGTTTGCACACAGTAGTTTGGTGTAAAATTGAAATGTATACTCTTGTTAATGTCAAAGCATTGCATGCCCTGAGAAAATAACTTTTTTGTCTTGCTCAGCACAGGCATGAAACCAGTTTTAAACAACTCAGAATCATGTGGAAAGTTAACTTAAACTGTTAACATTAGGTTTGCACACAGTAGTTTGGTGTAAAATTGAGATGTATACTCTTGGTAATGTCAAAGCATTGCGTGCCCTGAGAAAACAACTTTTTTGTCTAGCTCAGCACAGGCATGAAACCAGTTTTAAACAACTCAGAATCATGTGGAAAGTTGATTTAAGGTGTCTCCATTAGGTTTCCACACAGCAGTTTGGTGTAAGATTGAAATGTATACGCTTGGTAATGTCAAAGCGTTGTATGCCCTGAGAAAACAACTTTTTTGTCTTGCTCTGCAGAAGCATGAAACCAGTTTTAAACATCTCATAATCATGTGGAAAGTTAACTTAAACTGTTAACATTAGGTTTTCACACAGTAGTTTGGTGTAAAATTGAAGTGTATACTATTGGTAATGTCAAAGCATGCATGTCCTGAGAAAACAACTTTTTTGTCTTGCTCAACAGAGGCATGAAATCAGTTTTTAAGAACTCAGATTCATGTGGAAAGTTAACTTAAGGTGTTTCCATTAGGTTTCCACACAGTAGTTTGGTGTAACATTGAAATGTATACTATTGGTAATGTCAAAGCATTGCTTGCCCTGAGAAAACAACTTTTTTGTCTTGCTCAACAGAAGCATGAAACAGGTTTTAAACAACTCAGAATCATTTGGGAAGTAGATTTAAGGTGTTTGCATTAGGTTAACACACAGTAGTTTGGTGTAAAATTTAAATGTATACTATTGGAAATGTCATAGCATTATATGCCCTGAGAAAATAACTTTTTTGTCTTGCTCAGCAGAGGCATGAAACCAGTTTTAAACAACTCAGAATCATGTGGAAAGTTAACTTAAACTGTTAACATTAGGTTTGCACCCAGTAGTTTGGTGTAAAATTGAAATGTATACTATTGGTAATGTCAAAGCGTTGTATGCCCTGAGAAAACAACTTTTTTGTCTTGCTCCGCAGAAGCATGAAACCAGTTTTAAACATCTCATAATCATGTGGAAAGAAACTTAAACTGTTAACATTAGGTTTGCACACAGTAGTTTGGTGTAAAATTGAAATGTATACTCTTGTTAATGTCAAAGCATTGCATGCCCTGAGAAAATAACTTTTTTGTCTTGCTCAGCACAGGCATGAAACCAGTTTTAAACAACTCAGAATCATGTGGAAAGTTAACTTAAACTGTTAACATTAGGTCTGCACACAGTAGTTTGGTGTAAAATTGAAGTGTATACTATTGGTAATGACAAAGCATGCATGTCCTGAGAAAACAACTTTTTTGTCTTGCTCAACAGAGGCATGAAATCAGTTTTTAAGAACTCAGAATCATGTTGAAAGTAAACTTAAGGTGTTTCCATTAGGTTTCCACACAGTAGTTTGGTGTAAGATTGAAATGTATACGCTTGGTAATGTCAAAGCGTTGTATGCCCTGAGAAAACAACTTTTTTGTCTTGCTCTGCAGAAGCATGAAACCAGTTTTAAACAACTCAGAATCATGTGGAAAGTTAACTTAAACTGTTAACATTAGGTTTGCACACAGTAGTTTGGTGTAAAATTGAAGTGTATACTATTGGTAATGTCAAAGCATGCATGTCCTGAGAAAATAACTTTTTTGTCTTGCTCAGCAGAGGCATGAAACCAGTTTTAAACAACTCAGAATCATCTGGAAAGTTAACCTAAACTGTTAACATTAGGTTTGCACCCAGTAGTTTGGTGTAAAATTGAAATGTATACTCTTGGTAATGTCAAAGCATTGCATGCCCTGAGAAAATAACTTTTTTGTCTTGCTCAGCACAGGCATGAAACCAGTTTTAAACAACTCAGAATCATGTGGAAAGTTAACTTAAACTGTTAACATTAGGTTTGCACACAGTAGTTTGGTGTAAAATTGAAGTCTATACTATTGGTAATGTCAAAGCATGCATGTCCTGAGAAAACAACTTTTTTGTCTTGCTCAACAGAGGCATGAAATCAGTTTTTAAGAACTCAGAATCATGTGGAAAGTTAACTTAAGGTGTTTCCATTAGGTTTCCACACAGTAGTTTGGTGTAAAATTGAAATGTATACTATTGGTAATGTCAAGGCATTGTATGCCCTGAGAAAACAACTTTTTTGTCTTGCTCAACAGAGGCATGAAACATGTTTTAAACAACTCAGAATCATGTGAGAAGTTGATTTAAGACGTTTGAATTAGGTTTGCACACAGTAGTTTGGTGTAAAATTGAGATGTATACTCTTGGTAATGTCAAAGCATTGCGTGCCCTGAGAAAATAACTTTTTTGTCTAGCTCAGCACAGGCATGAAACCAGTTTTAAACAACTCAGAATCATGTGGAAAGTTGATTTAAGGTGTCTCCATTAGGTTTCCACACAGCAGTTTGGTGTAAGATTGAAATGTATACGCTTGGTAATGTCAAAGCGTTGTATGCCCTGAGAAAACAACTTTTTTGTCTTGCTCTGCAGAAGCATGAAACCAGTTTTAAACATCTCATAATCATGTGGAAAGTTAACTTAAACTGTTAACATTAGGTTTGCACACAGTAGTTTGGAGTAAAATTGAAGTGTATACTATTGGTAATGTCAAAGCATGCATGTCCTGAGAAAACAACTTTTTTGTCTTGCTCAACAGAGGCATGAAATCAGTTTTTAAGAACTCAGAATCATGTGGAAAGTTAACTTAAGGTGTTTCCATTAGGTTTCCACACAGTAGTTTGGTGTAACATTGAAATGTATACTATTGGTAATGTCAAAGCATTGCTTGCCCTGAGAAAACAACTTTTTTGTCTTGCTCAACAGAAGCATGAAACAGGTTTTAAACAACTCAGAATCATTTGGGAAGTAGATTTAAGGTGTTTGCATTAGGTTAACACACAGTAGTTTGGTGTAAAATTTAAATGTATACGCTTGGTAATGTCAAAGCGTTGTATGCCCTGAGAAAACAACTTTTTTGTCTTGCTCTGCAGAAGCATGAAACCAGTTTTAAACATCTCATAATCATGTGGAAAGAAACTTAAACTGTTAACATTAGGTTTGCACACAGTAGTTTGGTGTAAAATTGAAATGTATACTCTTGGTAATGTCAAAGCATTGCATGCCCTGAGAAAATAACTTTTTTGTCTTGCTCAGCACAGGCATGAAACCAGTTTTAAACAACTCAGAATCATGTGGAAAGTTAACTTAAACTGTTAACATTAGGTTTGCACACAGTAGTTTGGTGTAAAATTGAAGTGTATACTATTGGTAATAACAAAGCATGCATGTCCTGAGAAAACAACTTTTTTGTTGCTCAACAGAGGCATGAAATCAGTTTTTAAGAACTCAGAATCATGTTGAAAGTAAACTTAAGGTGTTTCCATTAGGTTTCCACACAGTAGTTTGGTGTAAGATTGAAATGTATACGCTTGGTAATGTCAAAGCGTTGTATGCCCTGAGAAAACAACTTTTTTGTCTTGCTCAGCAGAGGCATGAAACCAGTTTTAAACAACTCAGAATCATGTGGAAAGTTAACTTAAACTGTTAACATTAGGTTTGCACACAGTAGTTTGGTGTAAAATTGAAGTCTATACTATTGGTAATGTCAAAGCATGCATGTCCTGAGAAAACAACTTTTTTGTCTTGCTCAACAGAGGCATGAAATCAGTTTTTAAGAACTCAGAATCATGTGGAAAGTTAACTTAAAGTGTTTCCATTAGGTTTCCACACAGTAGTTTGGTGTAAAATTGAAATGTATACTGTTGGTAATGTCAAGGCATTGTATGCCCTGAGAAAACAACTTTTTTGTCTTGCTCAACAGAGGCATGAAACATGTTTTAAACAACTCAGAATCATGTGAGAAGTTGATTTAAGGTGTTTGAATTAGGTTTGCACACAGTAGTTTGGTGTAAAATTGAGTTGTATACTATTGGAAATGTCATAGCATTATATGCCCTGAGAAAATAACTTTTTTGTCTTGCTCAGCAGAGGCATGAAACCAGTTTTAAACAACTCAGAATCATGTGGAAAGTTAACTTAAACTGTTAACATTAGGTTTGCACCCAGTAGTTTGGTGTAAAATTGAAATGTATACTATTGGTAATGTCAAAGCGTTGTATGCCCTGAGAAAACAACTTTTTTGTCTTGCTCTGCAGAAGCATGAAACCAGTTTTAAACATCTCATAATCATGTGGAAAGAAACTTAAACTGTTAACATTAGGTTTGCACACAGTAGTTTGGTGTAAAATTGAAATGTATACTCTTGTTAATGTCAAAGCATTGCATGCCCTGAGAAAATAACTTTTTTGTCTTGCTCAGCACAGGCATGAAACCAGTTTTAAACAACTCAGAATCATGTGGAAAGTTAACTTAAACTGTTAACATTAGGTTTGCACACAGTAGTTTGGTGTAAAATTGAAGTGTATACTATTGGTAATGTCAAAGCATGCATGTCCTGAGAAAACAACTTTTTTGTCTTGCTCAACAGAGGCATGAAATCAGTTTTTAAGAACTCAGAATCATGTGGAAAGTTAACTTAAGGTGTTTCCATTAGGTTTCCACACAGTAGTTTGGTGTAACATTGAAATGTATACTATTGGTAATGTCAAAGCATTGCTTACCCTGAGAAAACAACTTTTTTGTCTTGCTCAACAGAAGCATGAAACAGGTTTTAAACAACTCAGAATCATTTGGGAAGTAGATTTAAGGTGTTTGCATTAGGTTAACACACAGTAGTTTGGTGTAAAATTTAAATGTATACTATTGGAAATGTCATAGCATTATATGCCCTGAGAAAATAACTTTTTTGTCTTGCTCAGCAGAGGCATGAAACCAGTTTTAAACAACTCAGAATCATGTGGAAAGTTAACTTAAACTGTTAACATTAGGTTTGCACCCAGTAGTTTGGTGTAAAATTGAAATGTATACTATTGGTAATGTCAAAGCGTTGTATGCCCTGAGAAAACAACTTTTTTGTCTTGCTCTGCAGAAGCATGAAACCAGTTTTAAACATCTCATAATCATGTGGAAAGAAACTTAAACTGTTAACATTAGGTTTGCACACAGTAGTTTGGTGTAAAATTGAAATGTATACTCTTGTTAATGTCAAAGCATTGCATGCCCTGAGAAAATAACTTTTTTGTCTTGCTCAGCACAGCCATGAAACCAGTTTTAAACAACTCAGAATCATGTGGAAAGTTAACTTAAACTGTTAACATTAGGTTTGCACCCAGTAGTTTGGTGTAAAATTGAAGTCTATACTATTGGTAATGTCAAAGCATGCATGTCCTCAGAAAACAACTTTTTTGTCTTGCTCAACAGAGGCATAAAATCAGTTTTTAAGAACTCAGAATCATGTGGAAAGTTAACTTAAGGTGTTTCCATTAGGTTTCCACACAGTAGTTTGGTGTAAAATTGAAATGTATACTATTGGTAATGTCAAGGCATTGTATCCCCTGAGAAAACAACTTTTTTGTCTTGCTCAACAGAGGCATGAAACATGTTTTAAACATCTCATAATCATGTGAGAAGTTGATTTAAGGTGTTTGCATTAGGTTTGCACACAGTAGTTTGGTGTAAAATTTAAATGTATACTATTGGAAATGTCATAGCATTATATGCCCTGAGAAAATAACTTTTTTGTCTTGCTCAGCAGAGGCATGAAACCAGTTTTAAACAACTCAGAATCATGTGGAAAGTTAACTTAAACTGTTAACATTAGGTTTGCACCCAGTAGTTTGGTGTAAAATTGAAATGTATACTATTGGTAATGTCAAAGCGTTGTATGCCCTGAGAAAACAATTTTTTTGTCTTGCTCTGCAAAAGCATGAAACCAGTTTTAAACATCTCATAATCATGTGGAAAGAAACTTAAACTGTTAACATTAGGTTTGCACACAGTAGTTTGGTGTAAAATTGAAATGTATACTCTTGTTAATGTCAAAGCATTGCATTCCCTGAGAAAATAACTTTTTTGTCTTGCTCAGCACAGGCATGAAACCAGTTTTAAACAACTCAGAATCATGTGGAAAGTTAACTTAAACTGTTAACATTAGGTTTGCACACAGTAGTTTGGTGTAAAATTGAAGTGTATACTATTGGTAATGTCAAAGCATGCATGTCCTGAGAAAACAACTTTTTTGTCTTGCTCAACAGAGGCATGAAATCAGTTTTTAAGAACTCAGAATCATGTTGAAAGTAAACTTAAGGTGTTTCCATTAGGTTTCCACACAGTAGTTTGGTGTAAGATTGAAATGTATACGCTTGGTAATGTCAAAGCGTTGTATGCCCTGAGAAAACAACTTTTTTGTCTTGCTCTGCAGAAGCATGAAACCAGTTTTAAACATCTCATAATCATGTGGAAAGTTAACTTAAACTGTTAACATTAGGTTTGCACACAGTAGTTTGGTGTAAAATTGAAGTGTATACTATTGGTAATGTCAAAGCATGCATGTCCTGAGAAAATAACTTTTTTGTCTTGCTCAGCAGAGGCATGAAACCAGTTTTAAACAACTCAGAATCATCTGGAAAGTTAACCTAAACTGTTAACATTAGGTTTGCACCCAGTAGTTTGGTGTAAAATTGAAATGTATACTATTGGTAATGTCAAAGCATTGCTTGCCCTGAGAAAACAACTTTTTTGTCTTGCTCAACAGAAGCATGAAACAGGTTTTAAACAACTCAGAATCATTTGGGAAGTAGATTTAAGGTGTTTGCATTAGGTTAACACACAGTAGTTTGGTGTAAAATTTAAATGTATACTATTGGAAATGTCATAGCATTATATGCCCTGAGAAAACAACTTTTTTGTCTTGCTCAACAGAGGCATGAAACATGTTTTAAACAACTCAGAATCATGTGAGAAGTTGATTTAAGGCGTTTGAATTAGGTTTGCACACAGTAGTTTGGTGTAAAATTGAGATGTATACTCTTGGTAATGTCAAAGCATTGCGTGCCCTGAGAAAATAACTTTTTTGTCTAGCTCAGCACAGGCATGAAACCAGTTTTAAACAACTCAGAATCATGTGGAAAGTTGATTTAAGGTGTCTCCATTAGGTTTCCACACAGCAGTTTGGTGTAAGATTGAAATGTATACGCTTGGTAATGTCAAAGCGTTGTATGCCCTGAGAAAACAACTTTTTTGTCTTGCTCTGCAGAAGCATGAAACCAGTTTTAAACATCTCATAATCATGTGGAAAGTTAACTTAAACTGTTAACATTAGGTTTGCACACAGTAGTTTGGAGTAAAATTGAAGTGTATACTATTGGTAATGTCAAAGCATGCATGTCCTGAGAAAACAACTTTTTTGTCTTGCTCAACAGAGGCATGAAATCAGTTTTTAAGAACTCAGAATCATGTGGAAAGTTAACTTAAGGTGTTTCCATTAGGTTTCCACACAGTAGTTTGGTGTAACATTGAAATGTATACTATTGGTAATGTCAAAGCATTGCTTGCCCTGAGAAAACAACTTTTTTGTCTTGCTCAACAGAAGCATGAAACAGGTTTTAAACAACTCAGAATCATTTGGGAAGTAGATTTAAGGTGTTTGCATTAGGTTAACACACAGTAGTTTGGTGTAAAATTTAAATGTATACGCTTGGTAATGTCAAAGCGTTGTATGCCCTGAGAAAACAACTTTTTTGTCTTGCTCTGCAGAAGCATGAAACCAGTTTTAAACATCTCATAATCATGTGGAAAGAAACTTAAACTGTTAACATTAGGTTTGCACACAGTAGTTTGGTGTAAAATTGAAATGTATACTCTTGGTTATGTCAAAGCATTGCATGCCCTGAGAAAATAACTTTTTTGTCTTGCTCAGCACAGGCATGAAACCAGTTTTAAACAACTCAGAATCATGTGGAAAGTTAACTTAAACTGTTAACATTAGGTTTGCACACAGTAGTTTGGTGTAAAATTGAAGTGTATACTATTGGTAATAACAAAGCATGCATGTCCTGAGAAAACAACTTTTTTGTTGCTCAACAGAGGCATGAAATCAGTTTTTAAGAACTCAGAATCATGTTGAAAGTAAACTTAAGGTGTTTCCATTAGGTTTCCACACAGTAGTTTGGTGTAAGATTGAAATGTATACGCTTGGTAATGTCAAAGCGTTGTATGCCCTGAGAAAACAACTTTTTTGTCTTGCTCAGCAGAGGCATGAAACCAGTTTTAAACAACTCAGAATCATGTGGAAAGTTAACTTAAACTGTTAACATTAGGTTTGCACACAGTAGTTTGGTGTAAAATTGAAGTCTATACTATTGGTAATGTCAAAGCATGCATGTCCTGAGAAAACAACTTTTTTGTCTTGCTCAACAGAGGCATGAAATCAGTTTTTAAGAACTCAGAATCATGTGGAAAGTTAACTTAAAGTGTTTCCATTAGGTTTCCACACAGTAGTTTGGTGTAAAATTGAAATGTATACTATTGGTAATGTCAAGGCATTGTATGCCCTGAGAAAACAACTTTTTTGTCTTGCTCAACAGAGGCATGAATCATGTTTTAAACAACTCAGAATCATGTGAGAAGTTGATTTAAGGTGTTTGAATTAGGTTTGCACACAGTAGTTTGGTGTAAAATTGAGATGTATACTCTTGGTAATGTCAAAGCATTGCGTGCCCTGAGAAAATAACTTTTTTGTCTAGCTCAGCACAGGCATGAAACCAGTTTTAAACAACTCAGAATCATGTGGAAAGTTGATTTAAGGTGTCTCCATTAGGTTTCCACACAGCAGTTTGGTGTAAGATTGAAATGTATACGCTTGGTTATGTCAAAGCATTGTATGCCCTGAGAAAACAACTTTTTTGTCTTGCTCTGCAGAAGCATTAAAACAGTTTTAAACATCTCATAATCATGTGGAAAGTTAACTTAAACTGTTAACATTAGGTTTGCACACAGTAGTTTGGTGTAAAATTGAAGTGTATACTATTGGTAATGTCAAAGCATGCATGTCCTGAGAAAACAACTTTTTTGTCTTGCTCAACAGAGGCATGAAATCAGTTTTTAAGAACTCAGAATCATGTGGAAAGTTAACTTAAGGTGTTTCCATTAGGTTTCCACACAGTAGTTTGGTGTAACATTGAAATGTATACTATTGGTAATGTCAAAGCATTGCTTGCCCTGAGAAAACAACTTTTTTGTCTTGCTCAACAGAAGCATGAAACAGGTTTTAAGCAACTCAGAATCATTTGGGAAGTAGATTTAAGGTGTTTGCATTAGGTTAACACACAGTAGTTTGGTGTAAAATTTAAATGTATACTATTGGAAATGTCATAGCATTATATGCCCTGAGAAAATAACTTTTTTGTCTTGCTCAGCAGAGGCATGAAACCAGTTTTAAACAACTCAGAATCATGTGGAAAGTTAACTTAAACTGTTAACATTAGGTTTGCACCCAGTAGTTTGGTGTAAAATTGAAATGTATACTATTGGTAATGTCAAAGCGTTGTATGCCCTGAGAAAACAACTTTTTTGTCTTGCTCTGCAGAAGCATGAAACCAGTTTTAAACATCTCATAATCATGTGGAAAGAAACTTAAACTGTTAACATTAGGTTTGCACACAGTAGTTTGGTGTAAAATTGAAATGTATACTCTTGTTAATGTCAAAGCATTGCATGCCCTGAGAAAATAACTTTTTTGTCTTGCTCAGCACAGGCATGAAACCAGTTTTAAACAACTCAGAATCATGTGGAAAGTTAACTTAAACTGTTAACATTAGGTTTGCACACAGTAGTTTGGTGTAAAATTGAAGTGTATACTATTGGTAATGTCAAAGCATGCATGTCCTGAGAAAACAACTTTTTTGTCTTGCTCAACAGAGGCATGAAATCAGTTTTTAAGAACTCAGAATCATGTTGAAAGTAAACTTAAGGTGTTTCCATTAGGTTTCCACACAGTAGTTTGGTGTAAGATTGAAATGTATACGCTTGGTAATGTCAAAGCATTGCATGCCCTGAGAAAATAACTTTTTTGTCTTGCTCTGCAGAAGCATGAAACCAGTTTTAAACATCTCATAATCATGTGGAAAGTTAACTTAAACTGTTAACATTAGGTTTGCACACAGTAGTTTGGTGTAAAATTGAAGTGTATACTATTGGTAATGTCAAAGCATGCATGTCCTGAGAAAATAACTTTTTTGTCTTGCTCAGCAGAGGCATGAAACCAGTTTTAAACAACTCAGAATCATCTGGAAAGTTAACCTAAACTGTTAACATTAGGTTTGCACCCAGTAGTTTGGTGTAAAATTGAAATGTATACTCTTGGTAATGTCAAAGCATTGCATGCCCTGAGAAAATAACTTTTTTGTCTTGCTCAGCACAGGCATGAAACCAGTTTTAAACAACTCAGAATCATGTGGAAAGTTAACTTAAGGTGTTTCCATTAGGTTTCCACACAGTAGTTTGGTGTAACATTGAAATGTATACTATTGGTAATGTCAAAGCATTGCTTGCCCTGAGAAAACAACTTTTTTGTCTTGCTCAACAGAAGCATGAAACAGGTTTTAAACAACTCAGAATCATTTGGGAAGTAGATTTAAGGTGTTTGCATTAGGTTAACACACAGTAGTTTGGTGTAAAATTTAAATGTATACTATTGGAAATGTCATAGCATTATATGCCCTGAGAAAATAACTTTTTTGTCTTGCTCAGCAGAGGCATGAAACCAGTTTTTAAGAACTCAGAATCATGTGGAAAGTTAACCTAAACTGTTAACATTAGGTTTGCACCCAGTAGTTTGGTGTAAAATTGAAATGTATACTCTTGGTAATGTCAAAGCATTGCATGCCCTGAGAAAATAACTTTTTTGTCTTGCTCAGCACAGGCATGAAACCAGTTTTAAACAACTCAGAATCATGTGGAAAGTTAACTTAAGGTGTTTCCATTAGGTTTCCACACAGTAGTTTGGTGTAACATTGAAATGTATACTATTGGTAATGTCAAAGCATTGCTTGCCCTGAGAAAACAACTTTTTTGTCTTGCTCAACAGAAGCATGAAACAGGTTTTAAACAACTCAGAATCATTTGGGAAGTAGATTTAAGGTGTTTGCATTAGGTTAACACACAGTAGTTTGGTGTAAAATTTAAATGTATACTATTGGAAATGTCATAGCATTATATGCCCTGAGAAAATAACTTTTTTGTCTTGCTCAGCAGAGGCATGAAACCAGTTTTAAACAACTCAGAATCATGTGGAAAGTTAACTTAAACTGTTAACATTAGGTTTGCACCCAGTAGTTTGGTGTAAAATTGAAATGTATACTATTGGTAATGTCAAAGCGTTGTATGCCCTGAGAAAACAACTTTTTTGTCTTGCTCTGCAGAAGCATGAAACCAGTTTTAAACATCTCATAATCATGTGGAAAGAAACTTAAACTGTTAACATTAGGTTTGCACACAGTAGTTTGGTGTAAAATTGAAATGTATACTCTTGTTAATGTCAAAGCATTGCATGCCCTGAGAAAATAACTTTTTTGTCTTGCTCAGCACAGGCATGAAACCAGTTTTAAACAACTCAGAATCATGTGGAAAGTTAACTTAAACTGTTAACATTAGGTTTGCACACAGTAGTTTGGTGTAAAATTGAAGTGTATACTATTGGTAATGTCAAAGCATGCATGTCCTGAGAAAACAACTTTTTTGTCTTGCTCAACAGAGGCATGAAATCAGTTTTTAAGAACTCAGAATCATGTTGAAAGTAAACTTAAGGTGTTTCCATTAGGTTTCCACACAGTAGTTTGGTGTAAGATTGAAATGTATACGCTTGGTAATGTCAAAGCATTGCATGCCCTGAGAAAATAACTTTTTTGTCTTGCTCTGCAGAAGCATGAAACCAGTTTTAAACATCTCATAATCATGTGGAAAGTTAACTTAAACTGTTAACATTAGGTTTGCACACAGTAGTTTGGTGTAAAATTGAAGTGTATACTATTGGTAATGTCAAAGCATGCATGTCCTGAGAAAATAACTTTTTTGTCTTGCTCAGCAGAGGCATGAAACCAGTTTTAAACAACTCAGAATCATCTGGAAAGTTAACCTAAACTGTTAACATTAGGTTTGCACCCAGTAGTTTGGTGTAAAATTGAAATGTATACTCTTGGTAATGTCAAAGCATTGCATGCCCTGAGAAAATAACTTTTTTGTCTTGCTCAGCACAGGCATGAAACCAGTTTTAAACAACTCAGAATCATGTGGAAAGTTAACTTAAGGTGTTTCCATTAGGTTTCCACACAGTAGTTTGGTGTAACATTGAAATGTATACTATTGGTAATGTCAAAGCATTGCTTGCCCTGAGAAAACAACTTTTTTGTCTTGCTCAACAGAAGCATGAAACAGGTTTTAAACAACTCAGAATCATTTGGGAAGTAGATTTAAGGTGTTTGCATTAGGTTAACACACAGTAGTTTGGTGTAAAATTTAAATGTATACTATTGGAAATGTCATAGCATTATATGCCCTGAGAAAATAACTTTTTTGTCTTGCTCAGCAGAGGCATGAAACCAGTTTTTAAGAACTCAGAATCATGTGGAAAGTTAACCTAAACTGTTAACATTAGGTTTGCACCCAGTAGTTTGGTGTAAAATTGAAATGTATACTCTTGGTAATGTCAAAGCATTGCATGCCCTGAGAAAATAACTTTTTTGTCTTGCTCAGCACAGGCATGAAACCAGTTTTAAACAACTCAGAATCATGTGGAAAGTTAACTTAAGGTGTTTCCATTAGGTTTCCACACAGTAGTTTGGTGTAACATTGAAATGTATACTATTGGTAATGTCAAAGCATTGCTTGCCCTGAGAAAACAACTTTTTTGTCTTGCTCAACAGAAGCATGAAACAGGTTTTAAACAACTCAGAATCATTTGGGAAGTAGATTTAAGGTGTTTGCATTAGGTTAACACACAGTAGTTTGGTGTAAAATTTAAATGTATACTATTGGAAATGTCATAGCATTATATGCCCTGAGAAAATAACTTTTTTGTCTTGCTCAGCAGAGGCATGAAACCAGTTTTAAACAACTCAGAATCATGTGGAAAGTTAACTTAAACTGTTAACATTAGGTTTGCACCCAGTAGTTTGGTGTAAAATTGAAATGTATACTATTGGTAATGTCAAAGCGTTGTATGCCCTGAGAAAACAACTTTTTTGTCTTGCTCTGCAGAAGCATGAAACCAGTTTTAAACATCTCATAATCATGTGGAAAGAAACTTAAACTGTTAACATTAGGTTTGCACACAGTAGTTTGGTGTAAAATTGAAATGTATACTCTTGTTAATGTCAAAGCATTGCATGCCCTGAGAAAATAACTTTTTTGTCTTGCTCAGCAGAGGCATGAAACCAGTTTTAAACAACTCAGAATCATGTGGAAAGTTAACTTAAACTGTTAACATTAGGTTTGCACACAGTAGTTTGGTGTAAAATTGAAGTGTATACTATTGGTAATGTCAAAGCATGCATGTCCTGAGAAAACAACTTTTTTGTCTTGCTCAACAGAGGCATGAAATCAGTTTTTAAGAACTCAGAATCATGTGGAAAGTTAACTTAAAGTGTTTCCATTAGGTTTCCACACAGTAGTTTGGTGTAAAATTGAAATGTATACTATTGGTAATGTCAAGGCATTGTATGCCCTGAGAAAACAACTTTTTTGTCTTGCTCAACAGAGGCATGAAACATGTTTTAAACAACTCAGAATCATGTGAGAAGTTGATTTAAGGTGTTTGAATTAGGTTTGCACACAGTAGTTTGGTGTAAAATTGAGATGTATACTCTTGGTAATGTCAAAGCATTGCGTGCCCTGAGAAAATAACTTTTTTGTCTAGCTCAGCACAGGCATGAAACCAGTTTTAAACAACTCAGAATCATGTGGAAAGTTGATTTAAGGTGTCTCCATTAGGTTTCCACACAGCAGTTTGGTGTAAGATTGAAATGTATACGCTTGGTTATGTCAAAGCATTGTATGCCCTGAGAAAACAACTTTTTTGTCTTGCTCTGCAGAAGCATTAAAACAGTTTTAAACATCTCATAATCATGTGGAAAGTTAACTTAAACTGTTAACATTAGGTTTGCACACAGTAGTTTGGTGTAAAATTGAAGTGTATACTATTGGTAATGTCAAAGCATGCATGTCCTGAGAAAACAACTTTTTTGTCTTGCTCAACAGAGGCATGAAATCAGTTTTTAAGAACTCAGAATCATGTGGAAAGTTAACTTAAGGTGTTTCCATTAGGTTTCCACACAGTAGTTTGGTGTAACATTGAAATGTATACTATTGGTAATGTCAAAGCATTGCTTGCCCTGAGAAAACAACTTTTTTGTCTTGCTCAACAGAAGCATGAAACAGGTTTTAAGCAACTCAGAATCATTTGGGAAGTAGATTTAAGGTGTTTGCATTAGGTTAACACACAGTAGTTTGGTGTAAAATTTAAATGTATACTATTGGAAATGTCATAGCATTATATGCCCTGAGAAAATAACTTTTTTGTCTTGCTCAGCAGAGGCATGAAACCAGTTTTAAACAACTCAGAATCATGTGGAAAGTTAACTTAAACTGTTAACATTAGGTTTGCACCCAGTAGTTTGGTGTAAAATTGAAATGTATACTATTGGTAATGTCAAAGCGTTGTATGCCCTGAGAAAACAACTTTTTTGTCTTGCTCTGCAGAAGCATGAAACCAGTTTTAAACATCTCATAATCATGTGGAAAGAAACTTAAACTGTTAACATTAGGTTTGCACACAGTAGTTTGGTGTAAAATTGAAATGTATACTCTTGTTAATGTCAAAGCATTGCATGCCCTGAGAAAATAACTTTTTTGTCTTGCTCAGCACAGGCATGAAACCAGTTTTAAACAACTCAGAATCATGTGGAAAGTTAACTTAAACTGTTAACATTAGGTTTGCACACAGTAGTTTGGTGTAAAATTGAAGTGTATACTATTGGTAATGTCAAAGCATGCATGTCCTGAGAAAACAACTTTTTTGTCTTGCTCAACAGAGGCATGAAATCAGTTTTTAAGAACTCAGAATCATGTTGAAAGTAAACTTAAGGTGTTTCCATTAGGTTTCCACACAGTAGTTTGGTGTAAGATTGAAATGTATACGCTTGGTAATGTCAAAGCATTGCATGCCCTGAGAAAATAACTTTTTTGTCTTGCTCTGCAGAAGCATGAAACCAGTTTTAAACATCTCATAATCATGTGGAAAGTTAACTTAAACTGTTAACATTAGGTTTGCACACAGTAGTTTGGTGTAAAATTGAAGTGTATACTATTGGTAATGTCAAAGCATGCATGTCCTGAGAAAATAACTTTTTTGTCTTGCTCAGCAGAGGCATGAAACCAGTTTTAAACAACTCAGAATCATCTGGAAAGTTAACCTAAACTGTTAACATTAGGTTTGCACCCAGTAGTTTGGTGTAAAATTGAAATGTATACTCTTGGTAATGTCAAAGCATTGCATGCCCTGAGAAAATAACTTTTTTGTCTTGCTCAGCACAGGCATGAAACCAGTTTTAAACAACTCAGAATCATGTGGAAAGTTAACTTAAGGTGTTTCCATTAGGTTTCCACACAGTAGTTTGGTGTAACATTGAAATGTATACTATTGGTAATGTCAAAGCATTGCTTGCCCTGAGAAAACAACTTTTTTGTCTTGCTCAACAGAAGCATGAAACAGGTTTTAAACAACTCAGAATCATTTGGGAAGTAGATTTAAGGTGTTTGCATTAGGTTAACACACAGTAGTTTGGTGTAAAATTTAAATGTATACTATTGGAAATGTCATAGCATTATATGCCCTGAGAAAATAACTTTTTTGTCTTGCTCAGCAGAGGCATGAAACCAGTTTTAAACAACTCAGAATCATGTGGAAAGTTAACTTAAACTGTTAACATTAGGTTTGCACCCAGTAGTTTGGTGTAAAATTGAAATGTATACTATTGGTAATGTCAAAGCGTTGTGTGCCCTGAGAAAACAACTTTTTTGTCTTGCTCTGCAGAAGCATGAAACCAGTTTTAAACATCTCATAATCATGTGGAAAGAAACTTAAACTGTTAACATTAGGTTTGCACACAGTAGTTTGGTGTAAAATTGAAATGTATACTCTTGTTAATGTCAAAGCATTGCATGCCCTGAGAAAATAACTTTTTTGTCTTGCTCAGCACAGGCATGAAACCAGTTTTAAACAACTCAGAATCATGTGGAAAGTTAACTTAAACTGTTAACATTAGGTTTGCACACAGTAGTTTGGTGTAAAATTGAAGTGTATACTATTGGTAATGTCAAAGCATGCATGTCCTGAGAAAACAACTTTTTTGTCTTGCTCAACAGAGGCATGAAATCAGTTTTTAAGAACTCAGAATCATGTTGAAAGTAAACTTAAGGTGTTTCCATTAGGTTTCCACACAGTAGTTTGGTGTAAGATTGAAATGTATACGCTTGGTAATGTCAAAGCGTTGTATGCCCTGAGAAAACAACTTTTTTGTCTTG
The DNA here is from genome assembly GCF_030028105.1 of Mobula birostris. Taxonomy (NCBI): domain Eukaryota; kingdom Metazoa; phylum Chordata; class Chondrichthyes; order Myliobatiformes; family Myliobatidae; genus Mobula; species Mobula birostris. The sequence continues at coordinate 114,154,447 of NC_092371.1, read as the reverse complement.
CTCTGCAGAAGCATGAAACCAGTTTTAAACATCTCATAATCATGTGGAAAGTTAACTTAAACTGTTAACATTAGGTTTGCACACAGTAGTTTGGTGTAAAATTGAAGTGTATACTATTGGTAATGTCAAAGCATGCATGTCCTGAGAAAATAACTTTTTTGTCTTGCTCAGCAGAGGCATGAAACCAGTTTTAAACAACTCAGAATCATCTATGTGGAAAGAAACTTAAACTGTTAACATTAGGTTTGCACACAGTAGTTTGGTGTAAAATTGAAATGTATACTCTTGTTAATGTCAAAGCATTGCATGCCCTGAGAAAATAACTTTTTTGTCTTGCTCAGCACAGGCATGAAACCAGTTTTAAACAACTCAGAATCATGTGGAAAGTTAACTTAAACTGTTAACATTAGGTTTGCACACAGTAGTTTGGTGTAAAATTGAAGTGTATACTATTGGTAATGTCAAAGCATGCATGTCCTGAGAAAACAACTTTTTTGTCTTGCTCAACAGAGGCATGAAATCAGTTTTTAAGAACTCAGAATCATGTTGAAAGTAAACTTAAGGTGTTTCCATTAGGTTTCCACACAGTAGTTTGGTGTAAGATTGAAATGTATACGCTTGGTAATGTCAAAGCATTGCATGCCCTGAGAAAATAACTTTTTTGTCTTGCTCTGCAGAAGCATGAAACCAGTTTTAAACATCTCATAATCATGTGGAAAGTTAACTTAAACTGTTAACATTAGGTTTGCACACAGTAGTTTGGTGTAAAATTGAAGTGTATACTATTGGTAATGTCAAAGCATGCATGTCCTGAGAAAACAACTTTTTTGTCTTGCTCAACAGAGGCATGAAATCAGTTTTTAAGAACTCAGAATCATGTGGAAAGTTAACTTAAGGTGTTTCCATTAGGTTTCCACACAGTAGTTTGGTGTAACATTGAAATGTATACTATTGGTAATGTCAAAGCATTGCTTGCCCTGAGAAAACAACTTTTTTGTCTTGCTCAACAGAAGCATGAAACAGGTTTTAAACAACTCAGAATCATTTGGGAAGTAGATTTAAGGTGTTTGCATTAGGTTAACACACAGTAGTTTGGTGTAAAATTTAAATGTATACGCTTGGTAATGTCAAAGCGTTGTATGCCCTGAGAAAACAACTTTTTTGTCTTGTTCTGCAGAAGCATGAAACCAGTTTTAAACATCTCATAATCATGTGGAAAGAAACTTAAACTGTTAACATTAGGTTTGCACACAGTAGTTTGGTGTAAAATTGAAATGTATACTCTTGGTAATGTCAAAGCATTGCATGCCCTGAGAAAATAACTTTTTTGTCTTGCTCAGCACAGGCATGAAACCAGTTTTAAACAACTCAGAATCATGTGGAAAGTTAACTTAAACTGTTAACATTAGGTTTGCACACAGTAGTTTGGTGTAAAATTGAAGTGTATACTATTGGTAATAACAAAGCATGCATGTCCTGAGAAAACAACTTTTTTGTTGCTCAACAGAGGCATGAAATCAGTTTTTAAGAACTCAGAATCATGTTGAAAGTAAACTTAAGGTGTTTCCATTAGGTTTCCACACAGTAGTTTGGTGTAAGATTGAAATGTATACGCTTGGTAATGTCAAAGCGTTGTATGCCCTGAGAAAACAACTTTTTTGTCTTGCTCAGCAGAGGCATGAAACCAGTTTTAAACAACTCAGAATCATGTGGAAAGTTAACTTAAACTGTTAACATTAGGTTTGCACACAGTAGTTTGGTGTAAAATTGAAGTCTATACTATTGGTAATGTCAAAGCATGCATGTCCTGAGAAAACAACTTTTTTGTCTTGCTCAACAGAGGCATGAAACATGTTTTAAACAACTCAGAATCATGTGAGAAGTTGATTTAAGGTGTTTGAATTAGGTTTGCACACAGTAGTTTGGTGTAAAATTGAGATGTATACTCTTGGTAATGTCAGAGCATTGCGTGCCCTGAGAAAATAACTTTTTTGTCTAGCTCAGCACAGGCATGAAACCAGTTTCAAACAACTCAGAATCATGTGGAAAGTTGATTTAAGGTGTCTCCATTAGGTTTCCACACAGCAGTTTGGTGTAAGATTGAAATGTATACGCTTGGTTATGTCAAAGCATTGTATGCCCTGAGAAAACAACTTTTTTGTCTTGCTCTGCAGAAGCATTAAAACAGTTTTAAACATCTCATAATCATGTGGAAAGTTAACTTAAACTGTTAACATTAGGTTTGCACACAGTAGTTTGGTGTAAAATTGAAGTGTATACTATTGGTAATGTCAAAGCATGCATGTCCTGAGAAAACAACTTTTTTGTCTTGCTCAACAGAGGCATGAAATCAGTTTTTAAGAACTCAGAATCATGTGGAAAGTTAACTTAAGGTGTTTCCATTAGGTTTCCACACAGTAGTTTGGTGTAACATTGAAATGTATACTATTGGTAATGTCAAAGCATTGCTTGCCCTGAGAAAACAACTTTTTTGTCTTGCTCAACAGAAGCATGAAACAGGTTTTAAACAACTCAGAATCATTTGGGAAGTAGATTTAAGGTGTTTGCATTAGGTTAACACACAGTAGTTTGGTGTAAAATTTAAATGTATACTATTGGAAATGTCATAGCATTATATGCCCTGAGAAAATAACTTTTTTGTCTTGCTCAGCAGAGGCATGAAACCAGTTTTAAACAACTCAGAATCATGTGGAAAGTTAACTTAAACTGTTAACATTAGGTTTGCACCCAGTAGTTTGGTGTAAAATTGAAATGTATACTATTGGTAATGTCAAAGCGTTGTATGCCCTGAGAAAACAACTTTTTTGTCTTGCTCTGCAGAAGCATGAAACCAGTTTTAAACATCTCATAATCATGTGGAAAGAAACTTAAACTGTTAACATTAGGTTTGCACACAGTAGTTTGGTGTAAAATTGAAATGTATACTCTTGTTAATGTCAAAGCATTGCATGCTCTGAGAAAATAACTTTTTTGTCTTGCTCAGCACAGGCATGAAACCAGTTTTAAACAACTCAGAATCATGTGGAAAGTTAACTTAAACTGTTAACATTAGGTTTGCACACAGTAGTTTGGTGTAAAATTGAAGTGTATACTATTGGTAATGTCAAAGCATGCATGTCCTGAGAAAACAACTTTTTTGTCTTGCTCAACAGAGGCATGAAATCAGTTTTTAAGAACTCAGAATCATGTTGAAAGTAAACTTAAGGTGTTTCCATTAGGTTTCCACACAGTAGTTTGGTGTAAGATTGAAATGTATACGCTTGGTAATGTCAAAGCATTGCATGCCCTGAGAAAATAACTTTTTTGTCTTGCTCTGCAGAAGCATGAAACCAGTTTTAAACATCTCATAATCATGTGGAAAGTTAACTTAAACTGTTAACATTAGGTTTGCACACAGTAGTTTGGTGTAAAATTGAAGTGTATACTCTTGGTAATGTCAAAGCATGCATGTCCTGAGAAAATAACTTTTTTGTCTTGCTCAGCAGAGGCATGAAACCAGTTTTAAACAACTCAGAATCATCTGGAAAGTTAACCTAAACTGTTAACATTAGGTTTGCACCCAGTAGTTTGGTGTAAAATTGAAATGTATACTCTTGGTAATGTCAAAGCATTGCATGCCCTGAGAAAATAACTTTTTTGTCTTGCTCAGCACAGGCATGAAACCAGTTTTAAACAACTCAGAATCATGTGGAAAGTTAACTTAAGGTGTTTCCATTAGGTTTCCACACAGTAGTTTGGTGTAACATTGAAATGTATACTATTGGTAATGTCAAAGCATTGCTTGCCCTGAGAAAACAACTTTTTTGTCTTGCTCAACAGAAGCATGAAACAGGTTTTAAACAACTCAGAATCATTTGGGAAGTAGATTTAAGGTGTTTGCATTAGGTTAACACACAGTAGTTTGGTGTAAAATTTAAATGTATACTATTGGAAATGTCATAGCATTATATGCCCTGAGAAAATAACTTTTTTGTCTTGCTCAGCAGAGGCATGAAACCAGTTTTAAACAACTCAGAATCATGTGGAAAGTTAACTTAAACTGTTAACATTAGGTTTGCACCCAGTAGTTTGGTGTAAAATTGAAATGTATACTATTGGTAATGTCAAAGCGTTGTATGCCCTGAGAAAACAACTTTTTTGTCTTGCTCTGCAGAAGCATGAAACCAGTTTTAAACATCTCATAATCATGTGGAAAGAAACTTAAACTGTTAACATTAGGTTTGCACACAGTAGTTTGGTGTAAAATTGAAATGTATACTCTTGTTAATGTCAAAGCATTGCATGCCCTGAGAAAATAACTTTTTTGTCTTGCTCAGCACAGCCATGAAACCAGTTTTAAACAACTCAGAATCATGTGGAAAGTTAACTTAAACTGTTAACATTAGGTTTGCACCCAGTAGTTTGGTGTAAAATTGAAGTCTATACTATTGGTAATGTCAAAGCATGCATGTCCTGAGAAAACAACTTTTTTGTCTTGCTCAACAGAGGCATGAAATCAGTTTTTAAGAACTCAGAATCATGTGGAAAGTTAACTTAAGGTGTTTCCATTAGGTTTCCACACAGTAGTTTGGTGTAAAATTGAAATGTATACTATTGGTAATGTCAAGGCATTGTATGCCCTGAGAAAACAACTTTTTTGTCTTGCTCAACAGAGGCATGAAACATGTTTTAAACAACTCAGAATCATGTGAGAAGTTGATTTAAGGCGTTTGAATTAGGTTTGCACACAGTAGTTTGGTGTAAAATTGAGATGTATACTCTTGGTAATGTCAAAGCATTGCGTGCCCTGAGAAAATAACTTTTTTGTCTAGCTCAGCACAGGCATGAAACCAGTTTTAAACAACTCAGAATCATGTGGAAAGTTGATTTAAGGTGTCTCCATTAGGTTTCCACACAGCAGTTTGGTGTAAGATTGAAATGTATACGCTTGGTAATGTCAAAGCGTTGTATGCCCTGAGAAAACAACTTTTTTGTCTTGCTCTGCAGAAGCATGAAACCAGTTTTAAACATCTCATAATCATGTGGAAAGTTAACTTAAACTGTTAACATTAGGTTTGCACACAGTAGTTTGGAGTAAAATTGAAGTGTATACTATTGGTAATGTCAAAGCATGCATGTCCTGAGAAAACAACTTTTTTGTCTTGCTCAACAGAGGCATGAAATCAGTTTTTAAGAACTCAGAATCATGTGGAAAGTTAACTTAAGGTGTTTCCATTAGGTTTCCACACAGTAGTTTGGTGTAACATTGAAATGTATACTATTGGTAATGTCAAAGCATTGCTTGCCCTGAGAAAACAACTTTTTTGTCTTGCTCAACAGAAGCATGAAACAGGTTTTAAACAACTCAGAATCATTTGGGAAGTAGATTTAAGGTGTTTGCATTAGGTTAACACACAGTAGTTTGGTGTAAAATTTAAATGTATACGCTTGGTAATGTCAAAGCGTTGTATGCCCTGAGAAAACAACTTTTTTGTCTTGTTCTGCAGAAGCATGAAACCAGTTTTAAACATCTCATAATCATGTGGAAAGAAACTTAAACTGTTAACATTAGGTTTGCACACAGTAGTTTGGTGTAAAATTGAAATGTATACTCTTGGTAATGTCAAAGCATTGCATGCCCTGAGAAAATAACTTTTTTGTCTTGCTCAGCACAGGCATGAAACCAGTTTTAAACAACTCAGAATCATGTGGAAAGTTAACTTAAACTGTTAACATTAGGTTTGCACACAGTAGTTTGGTGTAAAATTGAAGTGTATACTATTGGTAATAACAAAGCATGCATGTCCTGAGAAAACAACTTTTTTGTTGCTCAACAGAGGCATGAAATCAGTTTTTAAGAACTCAGAATCATGTTGAAAGTAAACTTAAGGTGTTTCCATTAGGTTTCCACACAGTAGTTTGGTGTAAGATTGAAATGTATACGCTTGGTAATGTCAAAGCGTTGTATGCCCTGAGAAAACAACTTTTTTGTCTTGCTCAGCAGAGGCATGAAACCAGTTTTAAACAACTCAGAATCATGTGGAAAGTTAACTTAAACTGTTAACATTAGGTTTGCACACAGTAGTTTGGTGTAAAATTGAAGTCTATACTATTGGTAATGTCAAAGCATGCATGTCCTGAGAAAACAACTTTTTTGTCTTGCTCAACAGAGGCATGAAATCAGTTTTTAAGAACTCAGAATCATGTGGAAAGTTAACTTAAAGTGTTTCCATTAGGTTTCCACACAGTAGTTTGGTGTAAAATTGAAATGTATACTATTGGTAATGTCAAGGCATTGTATGCCCTGAGAAAACAACTTTTTTGTCTTGCTCAACAGAGGCATGAAACATGTTTTAAACAACTCAGAATCATGTGAGAAGTTGATTTAAGGTGTTTGAATTAGGTTTGCACACAGTAGTTTGGTGTAAAATTGAGATGTATACTCTTGGTAATGTCAAAGCATTGCGTGCCCTGAGAAAATAACTTTTTTGTCTAGCTCAGCACAGGCATGAAACCAGTTTTAAACAACTCAGAATCATGTGGAAAGTTGATTTAAGGTGTCTCCATTAGGTTTCCACACAGCAGTTTGGTGTAAGATTGAAATGTATACGCTTGGTTATGTCAAAGCATTGTATGCCCTGAGAAAACAACTTGTTTGTCTTGCTCTGCAGAAGCATTAAAACAGTTTTAAACATCTCATAATCATGTGGAAAGTTAACTTAAACTGTTAACATTAGGTTTGCACACAGTAGTTTGGTGTAAAATTGAAGTGTATACTATTGGTAATGTCAAAGCATGCATGTCCTGAGAAAACAACTTTTTTGAATTGCTCAACAGAGGCATGAAATCAGTTTTTAAGAACTCAGAATCATGTGGAAAGTTAACTTAAGGTGTTTCCATTAGGTTTCCACACAGTAGTTTGGTGTAACATTGAAATGTATACTATTGGTAATGTCAAAGCATTGCTTGCCCTGAGAAAACAACTTTTTTGTCTTGCTCAACAGAAGCATGAAACAGGTTTTAAACAACTCAGAATCATTTGGGAAGTAGATTTAAGGTGTTTGCATTAGGTTAACACACAGTAGTTTGGTGTAAAATTTAAATGTATACTATTGGAAATGTCATAGCATTATATGCCCTGAGAAAATAACTTTTTTGTCTTGCTCAGCAGAGGCATGAAACCAGTTTTAAACAACTCAGAATCATGTGGAAAGTTAACTTAAACTGTTAACATTAGGTTTGCACCCAGTAGTTTGGTGTAAAATTGAAATGTATACTATTGGTAATGTCAAAGCGTTGTATGCCCTGAGAAAACAACTTTTTTGTCTTGCTCTGCAGAAGCATGAAACCAGTTTTAAACATCTCATAATCATGTGGAAAGAAACTTAAACTGTTAACATTAGGTTTGCACACAGTAGTTTGGTGTAAAATTGAAATGTATACTCTTGTTAATGTCAAAGCATTGCATGCCCTGAGAAAATAACTTTTTTGTCTTGCTCAGCACAGGCATGAAACCAGTTTTAAACAACTCAGAATCATGTGGAAAGTTAACTTAAACTGTTAACATTAGGTTTGCACCCAGTAGTTTGGTGTAAAATTGAAGTGTATACTATTGGTAATGTCAAAGCATGCATGTCCTGAGAAAACAACTTTTTTGTCTTGCTCAACAGAGGCATGAAATCAGTTTTTAAGAACTCAGAATCATGTTGAAAGTAAACTTAAGGTGTTTCCATTAGGTTTCCACACAGTAGTTTGGTGTAAGATTGAAATGTATACGCTTGGTAATGTCAAAGCATTGCATGCCCTGAGAAAATAACTTTTTTGTCTTGCTCTGCAGAAGCATGAAACCAGTTTTAAACAACTCAGAATCATGTGGAAAGTTAACTTAAACTGTTAACATTAGGTTTGCACACAGTAGTTTGGTGTAAAATTGAAGTCTATACTATTGGTAATGTCAAAGCATGCATGTCCTGAGAAAACAACTTTTTTGTCTTGCTCAACAGAGGCATGAAATCAGTTTTTAAGAACTCAGAATCATGTGGAAAGTTAACTTAAGGTGTTTCCATTAGGTTTCCACACAGTAGTTTGGTGTAAAATTGAAATGTATACTATTGGTAATGTCAAGGCATTGTATGCCCTGAGAAAACAACTTTTTTGTCTTGCTCAACAGAGGCATGAAACATGTTTTAAACAACTCAGAATCATGTGAGAAGTTGATTTAAGGCGTTTGAATTAGGTTTGCACACAGTAGTTTGGTGTAAAATTGAGATGTATACTCTTGGTAATGTCAAAGCATTGCGTGCCCTGAGAAAATAACTTTTTTGTCTAGCTCAGCACAGGCATGAAACCAGTTTTAAACAACTCAGAATCATGTGGAAAGTTGATTTAAGGTGTCTCCATTAGGTTTCCACACAGCAGTTTGGTGTAAGATTGAAATGTATACGCTTGGTAATGTCAAAGCGTTGTATGCCCTGAGAAAACAACTTTTTTGTCTTGCTCTGCAGAAGCATGAAACCAGTTTTAAACATCTCATAATCATGTGGAAAGTTAACTTAAACTGTTAACATTAGGTTTGCACACAGTAGTTTGGTGTAAAATTGAAGTGTATACTATTGGTAATGTCAAAGCATGCATGTCCTGAGAAAACAACTTTTTTGTCTTGCTCAACAGAGGCATGAAATCAGTTTTTAAGAACTCAGAATCATGTGGAAAGTTAACTTAAGGTGTTTCCATTAGGTTTCCACACAGTAGTTTGGTGTAACATTGAAATGTATACTATTGGTAATGTCAAAGCATTGCTTGCCCTGAGAAAACAACTTTTTTGTCTTGCTCAACAGAAGCATGAAACAGGTTTTAAACAACTCAGAATCATTTGGGAAGTAGATTTAAGGTGTTTGCATTAGGTTAACACACAGTAGTTTGGTGTAAAATTTAAATGTATACGCTTGGTAATGTCAAAGCGTTGTATGCCCTGAGAAAACAACTTTTTTGTCTTGTTCTGCAGAAGCATGAAACCAGTTTTAAACATCTCAGAATCATGTGGAAAGTTAACTTAAACTGTTAACATTAGGTTTGCACACAGTAGTTTGGTGTAAAATTGAAGTGTATACTATTGGTAATAACAAAGCATGCATGTCCTGAGAAAACAACTTTTTTGTTGCTCAACAGAGGCATGAAATCAGTTTTTAAGAACTCAGAATCATGTTGAAAGTAAACTTAAGGTGTTTCCATTAGGTTTCCACACAGTAGTTTGGTGTAAGATTGAAATGTATACGCTTGGTAATGTCAAAGCGTTGTATGCCCTGAGAAAACAACTTTTTTGTCTTGCTCAGCAGAGGCATGAAACCAGTTTTAAACAACTCAGAATCATGTGGAAAGTTAACTTAAACTGTTAACATTAGGTTTGCACACAGTAGTTTGGTGTAAAATTGAAGTCTATACTATTGGTAATGTCAAAGCATGCATGTCCTGAGAAAACAACTTTTTTGTCTTGCTCAACAGAGGCATGAAATCAGTTTTTAAGAACTCAGAATCATGTGGAAAGTTAACTTAAAGTGTTTCCATTAGGTTTCCACACAGTAGTTTGGTGTAAAATTGAAATGTATACTATTGGTAATGTCAAGGCATTGTATGCCCTGAGAAAACAACTTTTTTGTCTTGCTCAACAGAGGCATGAAACATGTTTTAAACAACTCAGAATCATGTGAGAAGTTGATTTAAGGTGTTTGAATTAGGTTTGCACACAGTAGTTTGGTGTAAAATTGAGATGTATACTCTTGGTAATGTCAGAGCATTGCGTGCCCTGAGAAAATAACTTTTTTGTCTAGCTCAGCACAGGCATGAAACCAGTTTCAAACAACTCAGAATCATGTGGAAAGTTGATTTAAGGTGTCTCCATTAGGTTTCCACACAGCAGTTTGGTGTAAGATTGAAATGTATACGCTTGGTTATGTCAAAGCATTGTATGCCCTGAGAAAACAACTTTTTTGTCTTGCTCTGCAGAAGCATTAAAACAGTTTTAAACATCTCATAATCATGTGGAAAGTTAACTTAAACTGTTAACATTAGGTTTGCACACAGTAGTTTGGTGTAAAATTGAAGTGTATACTATTGGTAATGTCAAAGCATGCATGTCCTGAGAAAACAACTTTTTTGTCTTGCTCAGCAGAGGCATGAAACCAGTTTTAAACAACTCAGAATCATCTGGAAAGTTAACCTAAACTGTTAACATTAGGTTTGCACCCAGTAGTTTGGTGTAAAATTGAAATGTATACTCTTGGTAATGTCAAAGCATTGCATGCCCTGAGAAAATAACTTTTTTGTCTTGCTCAGCACAGGCATGAAACCAGTTTTAAACAACTCAGAATCATGTGGAAAGTTAACTTAAGGTGTTTCCATTAGGTTTCCACACAGTAGTTTGGTGTAACATTGAAATGTATACTATTGGTAATGTCAAAGCATTGCTTGCCCTGAGAAAACAACTTTTTTGTCTTGCTCAACAGAAGCATGAAACAGGTTTTAAACAACTCAGAATCATTTGGGAAGTAGATTTAAGGTGTTTGCATTAGGTTAACACACAGTAGTTTGGTGTAAAATTTAAATGTATACTATTGGAAATGTCATAGCATTATATGCCCTGAGAAAATAACTTTTTTGTCTTGCTCAGCAGAGGCATGAAACCAGTTTTAAACAACTCAGAATCATGTGGAAAGTTAACTTAAACTGTTAACATTAGGTTTGCACCCAGTAGTTTGGTGTAAAATTGAAATGTATACTATTGGTAATGTCAAAGCGTTGTATGCCCTGAGAAAACAACTTTTTTGTCTTGCTCTGCAGAAGCATGAAACCAGTTTTAAACATCTCATAATCATGTGGAAAGAAACTTAAACTGTTAACATTAGGTTTGCACACAGTAGTTTGGTGTAAAATTGAAATGTATACTCTTGTTAATGTCAAAGCATTGCATGCCCTGAGAAAATAACTTTTTTGTCTTGCTCAGCACAGCCATGAAACCAGTTTTAAACAACTCAGAATCATGTGGAAAGTTAACTTAAACTGTTAACATTAGGTTTGCACCCAGTAGTTTGGTGTAAAATTGAAGTCTATACTATTGGTAATGTCAAAGCATGCATGTCCTGAGAAAACAACTTTTTTGTCTTGCTCAACAGAGGCATAAAATCAGTTTTTAAGAACTCAGAATCATGTGGAAAGTTAACTTAAGGTGTTTCCATTAGGTTTCCACACAGTAGTTTGGTGTAAAATTGAAATGTATACTATTGGTAATGTCAAGGCATTGTATCCCCTGAGAAAACAACTTTTTTGTCTTGCTCAACAGAGGCATGAAACATGTTTTAAACATCTCATAATCATGTGAGAAGTTGATTTAAGGTGTTTGCATTAGGTTTGCACACAGTAGTTTGGTGTAAAATTTAAATGTATACTATTGGAAATGTCATAGCATTATATGCCCTGAGAAAATAACTTTTTTGTCTTGCTCAGCAGAGGCATGAAACCAGTTTTAAACAACTCAGAATCATGTGGAAAGTTAACTTAAACTGTTAACATTAGGTTTGCACCCAGTAGTTTGGTGTAAAATTGAAATGTATACTATTGGTAATGTCAAAGCGTTGTATGCCCTGAGAAAACAACTTTTTTGTCTTGCTCTGCAGAAGCATGAAACCAGTTTTAAACATCTCATAATCATGTGGAAAGAAACTTAAACTGTTAACATTAGGTTTGCACACAGTAGTTTGGTGTAAAATTGAAATGTATACTCTTGTTAATGTCAAAGCATTGCATTCCCTGAGAAAATAACTTTTTTGTCTTGCTCAGCACAGGCATGAAACCAGTTTTAAACAACTCAGAATCATGTGGAAAGTTAACTTAAACTGTTAACATTAGGTTTGCACACAGTAATTTGGTGTAAAATTGAAGTGTATACTATTGGTAATGTCAAAGCATGCATGTCCTGAGAAAACAACTTTTTTGTCTTGCTCAACAGAGGCATGAAATCAGTTTTTAAGAACTCAGAATCATGTTGAAAGTAAACTTAAGGTGTTTCCATTAGGTTTCCACACAGTAGTTTGGTGTAAGATTGAAATGTATACGCTTGGTAATGTCAAAGCGTTGTATGCCCTGAGAAAACAACTTTTTTGTCTTGCTCTGCAGAAGCATGAAACCAGTTTTAAACATCTCATAATCATGTGGAAAGTTAACTTAAACTGTTAACATTAGGTTTGCACACAGTAGTTTGGTGTAAAATTGAAGTGTATACTATTGGTAATGTCAAAGCATGCATGTCCTGAGAAAATAACTTTTTTGTCTTGCTCAGCAGAGGCATGAAACCAGTTTTAAACAACTCAGAATCATCTGGAAAGTTAACCTAAACTGTTAACATTAGGTTTGCACCCAGTAGTTTGGTGTAAAATTGAAATGTATACTATTGGTAATGTCAAAGCATTGCTTGCCCTGAGAAAACAACTTTTTTGTCTTGCTCAACAGAAGCATGAAACAGGTTTTAAACAACTCAGAATCATTTGGGAAGTAGATTTAAGGTGTTTGCATTAGGTTAACACACAGTAGTTTGGTGTAAAATTTAAATGTATACTATTGGAAATGTCATAGCATTATATGCCCTGAGAAAATAACTTTTTTGTCTTGCTCAGCAGAGGCATGAAACCAGTTTTAAACAACTCAGAATCATGTGGAAAGTTAACTTAAACTGTTAACATTAGGTTTGCACCCAGTAGTTTGGTGTAAAATTGAAATGTATACTATTGGTAATGTCAAAGCGTTGTATGCCCTGAGAAAACAACTTTTTTGTCTTGCTCTGCAGAAGCATGAAACCAGTTTTAAACATCTCATAATCATGTGGAAAGAAACTTAAACTGTTAACATTAGGTTTGCACACAGTAGTTTGGTGTAAAATTGAAATGTATACTCTTGTTAATGTCAAAGCATTGCATGCCCTGAGAAAATAACTTTTTTGTCTTGCTCAGCACAGGCATGAAACCAGTTTTAAACAACTCAGAATCATGTGGAAAGTTAACTTAAACTGTTAACATTAGGTTTGCACACAGTAGTTTGGTGTAAAATTGAAGTGTATACTATTGGTAATGTCAAAGCATGCATGTCCTGAGAAAACAACTTTTTTGTCTTGCTCAACAGAGGCATGAAATCAGTTTTTAAGAACTCAGAATCATGTTGAAAGTAAACTTAAGGTGTTTCCATTAGGTTTCCACACAGTAGTTTGGTGTAAGATTGAAATGTATACGCTTGGTAATGTCAAAGCATTGCATGCCCTGAGAAAATAACTTTTTTGTCTTGCTCTGCAGAAGCATGAAACCAGTTTTAAACATCTCATAATCATGTGGAAAGTTAACTTAAACTGTTAACATTAGGTTTGCACACAGTAGTTTGGTGTAAAATTGAAGTGTATACTATTGGTAATGTCAAAGCATGCATGTCCTGAGAAAATAACTTTTTTGTCTTGCTCAGCAGAGGCATGAAACCAGTTTTAAACAACTCAGAATCATCTGGAAAGTTAACCTAAACTGTTAACATTAGGTTTGCACCCAGTAGTTTGGTGTAAAATTGAAATGTATACTCTTGGTAATGTCAAAGCATTGCATGCCCTGAGAAAATAACTTTTTTGTCTTGCTCAGCACAGGCATGAAACCAGTTTTAAACAACTCAGAATCATGTGGAAAGTTAACTTAAACTGTTAACATTAGGTTTGCACACAGTAGTTTGGTGTAAAATTGAAGTCTATACTATTGGTAATGTCAAAGCATGCATGTCCTGAGAAAACAACTTTTTTGTCTTGCTCAACAGAGGCATGAAATCAGTTTTTAAGAACTCAGAATCATGTGGAAAGTTAACTTAAGGTGTTTCCATTAGGTTTCCACACAGTAGTTTGGTGTAAAATTGAAATGTATACTATTGGTAATGTCAAGGCATTGTATGCCCTGAGAAAACAACTTTTTTGTCTTGCTCAACAGAGGCATGAAACATGTTTTAAACAACTCAGAATCATGTGAGAAGTTGATTTAAGGCGTTTGAATTAGGTTTGCACACAGTAGTTTGGTGTAAAATTGAGATGTATACTCTTGGTAATGTCAAAGCATTGCGTGCCCTGAGAAAATAACTTTTTTGTCTAGCTCAGCACAGGCATGAAACCAGTTTTAAACAACTCAGAATCATGTGGAAAGTTGATTTAAGGTGTCTCCATTAGGTTTCCACACAGCAGTTTGGTGTAAGATTGAAATGTATACGCTTGGTAATGTCAAAGCGTTGTATGCCCTGAGAAAACAACTTTTTTGTCTTGATCTGCAGAAGCATGAAACCAGTTTTAAACATCTCATAATCATGTGGAAAGTTAACTTAAACTGTTAACATTAGGTTTGCACACAGTAGTTTGGAGTAAAATTGAAGTGTATACTATTGGTAATGTCAAAGCATGCATGTCCTGAGAAAACAACTTTTTTGTCTTGCTCAACAGAGGCATGAAATCAGTTTTTAAGAACTCAGAATCATGTGGAAAGTTAACTTAAGGTGTTTCCATTAGGTTTCCACACAGTAGTTTGGTGTAACATTGAAATGTATACTATTGGTAATGTCAAAGCATTGCTTGCCCTGAGAAAACAACTTTTTTGTCTTGCTCAACAGAAGCATGAAACATGTTTTAAACAACTCAGAATCATGTGAGAAGTTGATTTAAGGTGTTTGAATTAGGTTTGCACACAGTAGTTTGGTGTAAAATTGAGATGTATACTCTTGGTAATGTCAGAGCATTGCGTGCCCTGAGAAAATAACTTTTTTGTCTAGCTCAGCACAGGCATGAAACCAGTTTCAAACAACTCAGAATCATGTGGAAAGTTGATTTAAGGTGTCTCCATTAGGTTTCCACACAGCAGTTTGGTGTAAGATTGAAATGTATACGCTTGGTTATGTCAAAGCATTGTATGCCCTGAGAAAACAACTTTTTTGTCTTGCTCTGCAGAAGCATTAAAACAGTTTTAAACATCTCATAATCATGTGGAAAGTTAACTTAAACTGTTAACATTAGGTTTGCACACAGTAGTTTGGTGTAAAATTGAAGTGTATACTATTGGTAATGTCAAAGCATGCATGTCCTGAGAAAACAACTTTTTTGTCTTGCTCAACAGAGGCATGAAATCAGTTTTTAAGAACTCAGAATCATGTGGAAAGTTAACTTAAGGTGTTTCCATTAGGTTTCCACACAGTAGTTTGGTGTAACATTGAAATGTATACTATTGGTAATGTCAAAGCATTGCTTGCCCTGAGAAAACAACTTTTTTGTCTTGCTCAACAGAAGCATGAAACAGGTTTTAAACAACTCAGAATCATTTGGGAAGTAGATTTAAGGTGTTTGCATTAGGTTAACACACAGTAGTTTGGTGTAAAATTTAAATGTATACTATTGGAAATGTCATAGCATTATATGCCCTGAGAAAATAACTTTTTTGTCTTGCTCAGCAGAGGCATGAAACCAGTTTTAAACAACTCAGAATCATGTGGAAAGTTAACTTAAACTGTTAACATTAGGTTTGCACCCAGTAGTTTGGTGTAAAATTGAAATGTATACTATTGGTAATGTCAAAGCGTTGTATGCCCTGAGAAAACAACTTTTTTGTCTTGCTCTGCAGAAGCATGAAACCAGTTTTAAACATCTCATAATCATGTGGAAAGAAACTTAAACTGTTAACATTAGGTTTGCACACAGTAGTTTGGTGTAAAATTGAAATGTATACTCTTGTTAATGTCAAAGCATTGCATGCCCTGAGAAAATAACTTTTTTGTCTTGCTCAGCACAGCCATGAAACCAGTTTTAAACAACTCAGAATCATGTGGAAAGTTAACTTAAACTGTTAACATTAGGTTTGCACCCAGTAGTTTGGTGTAAAATTGAAGTCTATACTATTGGTAATGTCAAAGCATGCATGTCCTGAGAAAACAACTTTTTTGTCTTGCTCAACAGAGGCATAAAATCAGTTTTTAAGAACTCAGAATCATGTGGAAAGTTAACTTAAGGTGTTTCCATTAGGTTTCCACACAGTAGTTTGGTGTAAAATTGAAATGTATACTATTGGTAATGTCAAGGCATTGTATCCCCTGAGAAAACAACTTTTTTGTCTTGCTCAACAGAGGCATGAAACATGTTTTAAACATCTCATAATCATGTGAGAAGTTGATTTAAGGTGTTTGCATTAGGTTTGCACACAGTAGTTTGGTGTAAAATTTAAATGTATACTATTGGAAATGTCATAGCATTATATGCCCTGAGAAAATAACTTTTTTGTCTTGCTCAGCAGAGGCATGAAAGCAGTTTTAAACAACTCAGAATCATGTGGAAAGTTAACTTAAACTGTTAACATTAGGTTTGCACCCAGTAGTTTGGTGTAAAATTGAAATGTATACTATTGGTAATGTCAAAGCGTTGTATGCCCTGAGAAAACAACTTTTTTGTCTTGCTCTGCAGAAGCATGAAACCAGTTTTAAACATCTCATAATCATGTGGAAAGAAACTTAAACTGTTAACATTAGGTTTGCACACAGTAGTTTGGTGTAAAATTGAAATGTATACTCTTGTTAATGTCAAAGCATTGCATTCCCTGAGAAAATAACTTTTTTGTCTTGCTCAGCACAGGCATGAAACCAGTTTTAAACAACTCAGAATCATGTGGAAAGTTAACTTAAACTGTTAACATTAGGTTTGCACACAGTAATTTGGTGTAAAATTGAAGTGTATACTATTGGTAATGTCAAAGCATGCATGTCCTGAGAAAACAACTTTTTTGTCTTGCTCAACAGAGGCATGAAATCAGTTTTTAAGAACTCAGAATCATGTTGAAAGTAAACTTAAGGTGTTTCCATTAGGTTTCCACACAGTAGTTTGGTGTAAGATTGAAATGTATACGCTTGGTAATGTCAAAGCGTTGTATGCCCTGAGAAAACAACTTTTTTGTCTTGCTCTGCAGAAGCATGAAACCAGTTTTAAACATCTCATAATCATGTGGAAAGTTAACTTAAACTGTTAACATTAGGTTTGCACACAGTAGTTTGGTGTAAAATTGAAGTGTATACTATTGGTAATGTCAAAGCATGCATGTCCTGAGAAAATAACTTTTTTGTCTTGCTCAGCAGAGGCATGAAACCAGTTTTAAACAACTCAGAATCATCTGGAAAGTTAACCTAAACTGTTAACATTAGGTTTGCACCCAGTAGTTTGGTGTAAAATTGAAATGTATACTATTGGTAATGTCAAAGCATTGCTTGCCCTGAGAAAACAACTTTTTTGTCTTGCTCAACAGAAGCATGAAACAGGTTTTAAACAACTCAGAATCATTTGGGAAGTAGATTTAAGGTGTTTGCATTAGGTTAACACACAGTAGTTTGGTGTAAAATTTAAATGTATACTATTGGAAATGTCATAGCATTATATGCCCTGAGAAAATAACTTTTTTGTCTTGCTCAGCAGAGGCATGAAACCAGTTTTAAACAACTCAGAATCATGTGGAAAGTTAACTTAAACTGTTAACATTAGGTTTGCACCCAGTAGTTTGGTGTAAAATTGAAATGTATACTATTGGTAATGTCAAAGCGTTGTATGCCCTGAGAAAACAACTTTTTTGTCTTGCTCTGCAGAAGCATGAAACCAGTTTTAAACATCTCATAATCATGTGGAAAGAAACTTAAACTGTTAACATTAGGTTTGCACACAGTAGTTTGGTGTAAAATTGAAATGTATACTCTTGTTAATGTCAAAGCATTGCATGCCCTGAGAAAATAACTTTTTTGTCTTGCTCAGCACAGGCATGAAACCAGTTTTAAACAACTCAGAATCATGTGGAAAGTTAACTTAAACTGTTAACATTAGGTTTGCACACAGTAGTTTGGTGTAAAATTGAAGTGTATACTATTGGTAATGTCAAAGCATGCATGTCCTGAGAAAACAACTTTTTTGTCTTGCTCAACAGAGGCATGAAATCAGTTTTTAAGAACTCAGAATCATGTTGAAAGTAAACTTAAGGTGTTTCCATTAGGTTTCCACACAGTAGTTTGGTGTAAGATTGAAATGTATACGCTTGGTAATGTCAAAGCATTGCATGCCCTGAGAAAATAACTTTTTTGTCTTGCTCTGCAGAAGCATGAAACCAGTTTTAAACATCTCATAATCATGTGGAAAGTTAACTTAAACTGTTAACATTAGGTTTGCACACAGTAGTTTGGTGTAAAATTGAAGTGTATACTATTGGTAATGTCAAAGCATGCATGTCCTGAGAAAATAACTTTTTTGTCTTGCTCAGCAGAGGCATGAAACCAGTTTTAAACAACTCAGAATCATCTGGAAAGTTAACCTAAACTGTTAACATTAGGTTTGCACCCAGTAGTTTGGTGTAAAATTGAAATGTATACTCTTGGTAATGTCAAAGCATTGCATGCCCTGAGAAAATAACTTTTTTGTCTTGCTCAGCACAGGCATGAAACCAGTTTTAAACAACTCAGAATCATGTGGAAAGTTAACTTAAACTGTTAACATTAGGTTTGCACACAGTAGTTTGGTGTAAAATTGAAGTCTATACTATTGGTAATGTCAAAGCATGCATGTCCTGAGAAAACAACTTTTTTGTCTTGCTCAACAGAGGCATGAAATCAGTTTTTAAGAACTCAGAATCATGTGGAAAGTTAACTTAAGGTGTTTCCATTAGGTTTCCACACAGTAGTTTGGTGTAAAATTGAAATGTATACTATTGGTAATGTCAAGGCATTGTATGCCCTGAGAAAACAACTTTTTTGTCTTGCTCAACAGAGGCATCAAACATGTTTTAAACAACTCAGAATCATGTGAGAAGTTGATTTAAGGCGTTTGAATTAGGTTTGCACACAGTAGTTTGGTGTAAAATTGAGATGTATACTCTTGGTAATGTCAAAGCATTGCGTGCCCTGAGAAAATAACTTTTTTGTCTAGCTCAGCACAGGCATGAAACCAGTTTTAAACAACTCAGAATCATGTGGAAAGTTGATTTAAGGTGTCTCCATTAGGTTTCCACACAGCAGTTTGGTGTAAGATTGAAATGTATACGCTTGGTAATGTCAAAGCGTTGTATGCCCTGAGAAAACAACTTTTTTGTCTTGCTCTGCAGAAGCATGAAACCAGTTTTAAACATCTCATAATCATGTGGAAAGTTAACTTAAACTGTTAACATTAGGTTTGCACACAGTAGTTTGGAGTAAAATTGAAGTGTA
This sequence comes from Mobula birostris, assembly GCF_030028105.1. Taxonomy (NCBI): domain Eukaryota; kingdom Metazoa; phylum Chordata; class Chondrichthyes; order Myliobatiformes; family Myliobatidae; genus Mobula; species Mobula birostris. The sequence continues at coordinate 114,135,178 of NC_092371.1, read as the reverse complement.
TACTATTGGTAATGTCAAAGCATGCATGTCCTGAGAAAACAACTTTTTTGTCTTGCTCAACAGAGGCATGAAATCAGTTTTTAAGAACTCAGAATCATGTGGAAAGTTAACTTAAGGTGTTTCCATTAGGTTTCCACACAGTAGTTTGGTGTAACATTGAAATGTATACTATTGGTAATGTCAAAGCATTGCTTGCCCTGAGAAAACAACTTTTTTGTCTTGCTCAACAGAAGCATGAAACAGGTTTTAAACAACTCAGAATCATTTGGGAAGTAGATTTAAGGTGTTTGCATTAGGTTAACACACAGTAGTTTGGTGTAAAATTTAAATGTATACGCTTGGTAATGTCAAAGCGTTGTATGCCCTGAGAAAACAACTTTTTTGTCTTGCTCTGCAGAAGCATGAAACCAGTTTTAAACATCTCATAATCATGTGGAAAGAAACTTAAACTGTTAACATTAGGTTTGCACACAGTAGTTTGGTGTAAAATTGAAATGTATACTCTTGGTTATGTCAAAGCATTGCATGCCCTGAGAAAATAACTTTTTTGTCTTGCTTAGCACAGGCATGAAACCAGTTTTAAACAACTCAGAATCATGTGGAAAGTTAACTTAAACTGTTAACATTAGGTTTGCACACAGTAGTTTGGTGTAAAATTGAAGTGTATACTATTGGTAATAACAAAGCATGCATGTCCTGAGAAAACAACTTTTTTGTTGCTCAACAGAGGCATGAAATCAGTTTTTAAGAACTCAGAATCATGTTGAAAGTAAACTTAAGGTGTTTCCATTAGGTTTCCACACAGTAGTTTGGTGTAAGATTGAAATGTATACGCTTGGTAATGTCAAAGCGTTGTATGCCCTGAGAAAACAACTTTTTTGTCTTGCTCAGCAGAGGCATGAAACCAGTTTTAAACAACTCAGAATCATGTGGAAAGTTAACTTAAACTGTTAACATTAGGTTTGCACACAGTAGTTTGGTGTAAAATTGAAGTCTATACTATTGGTAATGTCAAAGCATGCATGTCCTGAGAAAACAACTTTTTTGTCTTGCTCAACAGAGGCATGAAATCAGTTTTTAAGAACTCAGAATCATGTGGAAAGTTAACTTAAAGTGTTTCCATTAGGTTTCCACACAGTAGTTTGGTGTAAAATTGAAATGTATACTATTGGTAATGTCAAGGCATTGTATGCCCTGAGAAAACAACTTTTTTGTCTTGCTCAACAGAGGCATGAAACATGTTTTAAACAACTCAGAATCATGTGAGAAGTTGATTTAAGGTGTTTGAATTAGGTTTGCACACAGTAGTTTGGTGTAAAATTGAGATGTATACTCTTGGTAATGTCAAAGCATTGCGTGCCCTGAGAAAATAACTTTTTTGTCTAGCTCAGCACAGGCATGAAACCAGTTTTAAACAACTCAGAATCATGTGGAAAGTTGATTTAAGGTGTCTCCATTAGGTTTCCACACAGCAGTTTGGTGTAAGATTGAAATGTATACGCTTGGTTATGTCAAAGCATTGTATGCCCTGAGAAAACAACTTTTTTGTCTTGCTCTGCAGAAGCATTAAAACAGTTTTAAACATCTCATAATCATGTGGAAAGTTAACTTAAACTGTTAACATTAGGTTTGCACACAGTAGTTTGGTGTAAAATTGAAGTGTATACTATTGGTAATGTCAAAGCATGCATGTCCTGAGAAAACAACTTTTTTGTCTTGCTCAACAGAGGCATGAAATCAGTTTTTAAGAACTCAGAATCATGTGGAAAGTTAACTTAAGGTGTTTCCATTAGGTTTCCACACAGTAGTTTGGTGTAACATTGAAATGTATACTATTGGTAATGTCAAAGCATTGCTTGCCCTGAGAAAACAACTTTTTTGTCTTGCTCAACAGAAGCATGAAACAGGTTTTAAACAACTCAGAATCATTTGGGAAGTAGATTTAAGGTGTTTGCATTAGGTTAACACACAGTAGTTTGGTGTAAAATTTAAATGTATACTATTGGAAATGTCATAGCATTATATGCCCTGAGAAAATAACTTTTTTGTCTTGCTCAGCAGAGGCATGAAACCAGTTTTAAACAACTCAGAATCATGTGGAAAGTTAACTTAAACTGTTAACATTAGGTTTGCACCCAGTAGTTTGGTGTAAAATTGAAATGTATACTATTGGTAATGTCAAAGCGTTGTATGCCCTGAGAAAACAACTTTTTTGTCTTGCTCTGCAGAAGCATGAAACCAGTTTTAAACATCTCATAATCATGTGGAAAGAAACTTAAACTGTTAACATTAGGTTTGCACACAGTAGTTTGGTGTAAAATTGAAATGTATACTCTTGTTAATGTCAAAGCATTGCATGCCCTGAGAAAATAACTTTTTTGTCTTGCTCAGCACAGGCATGAAACCAGTTTTAAACAACTCAGAATCATGTGGAAAGTTAACTTAAACTGTTAACATTAGGTTTGCACACAGTAGTTTGGTGTAAAATTGAAGTGTATACTATTGGTAATGTCAAAGCATGCATGTCCTGAGAAAACAACTTTTTTGTCTTGCTCAACAGAGGCATGAAATCAGTTTTTAAGAACTCAGAATCATGTTGAAAGTAAACTTAAGGTGTTTCCATTAGGTTTCCACACAGTAGTTTGGTGTAAGATTGAAATGTATACGCTTGGTAATGTCAAAGCATTGCATGCCCTGAGAAAATAACTTTTTTGTCTTGCTCTGCAGAAGCATGAAACCAGTTTTAAACATCTCATAATCATGTGGAAAGTTAACTTAAACTGTTAACATTAGGTTTGCACACAGTAGTTTGGTGTAAAATTGAAGTGTATACTATTGGTAATGTCAAAGCATGCATGTCCTGAGAAAATAACTTTTTTGTCTTGCTCAGCAGAGGCATGAAACCAGTTTTAAACAACTCAGAATCATCTGGAAAGTTAACCTAAACTGTTAACATTAGGTTTGCACCCAGTAGTTTGGTGTAAAATTGAAATGTATACTCTTGGTAATGTCAAAGCATTGCATGCCCTGAGAAAATAACTTTTTTGTCTTGCTCAGCACAGGCATGAAACCAGTTTTAAACAACTCAGAATCATGTGGAAAGTTAACTTAAACTGTTAACATTAGGGTTGCACACAGTAGTTTGGTGTAAAATTGAAGTCTATACTATTGGTAATGTCAAAGCATGCATGTCCTGAGAAAACAACTTTTTTGTCTTGCTCAACAGAGGCATGAAATCAGTTTTTAAGAACTCAGAATCATGTGGAAAGTTAACTTAAAGTGTTTCCATTAGGTTTCCACACAGTAGTTTGGTGTAAAATTGAAATGTATACTATTGGTAATGTCAAGGCATTGTATGCCCTGAGAAAACAACTTTTTTGTCTTGCTCAACAGAGGCATGAAACATGTTTTAAACAACTCAGAATCATGTGAGAAGTTGATTTAAGGTGTTTGAATTCGGTTTGCACACAGTAGTTTGGTGTAAAATTGAGATGTATACTCTTGGTAATGTCAAAGCATTGCGTGCCCTGAGAAAATAACTTTTTTGTCTAGCTCAGCACAGGCATGAAACCAGTTTTAAACAACTCAGAATCATGTGGAAAGTTGATTTAAGGTGTCTCCATTAGGTTTCCACACAGCAGTTTGGTGTAAGATTGAAATGTATACGCTTGGTTATGTCAAAGCATTGTATGCCCTGAGAAAACAACTTTTTTCTCTTGCTCTGCAGAAGCATTAAAACAGTTTTAAACATCTCATAATCATGTGGAAAGTTAACTTAAACTGTTAACATTAGGTTTCACACAGTAGTTTGGTGTAAAATTGAAGTGTATACTATTGGTAATGTCAAAGCATGCATGTCCTGAGAAAATAACTTTTTTGTCTTGCTCAGCACAGCCATGAAACCAGTTTTAAACAACTCAGAATCATGTGGAAAGTTAACTTAAACTGTTAACATTAGGTTTGCACCCAGTAGTTTGGTGTAAAATTGAAGTCTATACTATTGGTAATGTCAAAGCATGCATGTCCTGAGAAAACAACTTTTTTGTCTTGCTCAACAGAGGCATAAAATCAGTTTTTAAGAACTCAGAATCATGTGGAAAGTTAACTTAAGGTGTTTCCATTAGGTTTCCACACAGTAGTTTGGTGTAAAATTGAAATGTATACTATTGGTAATGTCAAGGCATTGTATCCCCTGAGAAAACAACTTTTTTGTCTTGCTCAACAGAGGCATGAAACATGTTTTAAACATCTCATAATCATGTGAGAAGTTGATTTAAGGTGTTTGCATTAGGTTTGCACACAGTAGTTTGGTGTAAAATTTAAATGTATACTATTGGAAATGTCATAGCATTATATGCCCTGAGAAAATAACTTTTTTGTCTTGCTCAGCAGAGGCATGAAACCAGTTTTAAACAACTCAGAATCATGTGGAAAGTTAACTTAAACTGTTAACATTAGGTTTGCACCCAGTAGTTTGGTGTAAAATTGAAATGTATACTATTGGTAATGTCAAAGCGTTGTATGCCCTGAGAAAACAACTTTTTTGTCTTGCTCTGCAGAAGCATGAAACCAGTTTTAAACATCTCATAATCATGTGGAAAGAAACTTAAACTGTTAACATTAGGTTTGCACACAGTAGTTTGGTGTAAAATTGAAATGTATACTCTTGTTAATGTCAAAGCATTGCATTCCCTGAGAAAATAACTTTTTTGTCTTGCTCAGCACAGGCATGAAACCAGTTTTAAACAACTCAGAATCATGTGGAAAGTTAACTTAAACTGTTAACATTAGGTTTGCACACAGTAGTTTGGTGTAAAATTGAAGTGTATACTATTGGTAATAACAAAGCATGCATGTCCTGAGAAAACAACTTTTTTGTTGCTCAACAGAGGCATGAAATCAGTTTTTAAGAACTCAGAATCATGTTGAAAGTAAACTTAAGGTGTTTCCATTAGGTTTCCACACAGTAGTTTGGTGTAAGATTGAAATGTATACGCTTGGTAATGTCAAAGCGTTGTATGCCCTGAGAAAACAACTTTTTTGTCTTGCTCAGCAGAGGCATGAAACCAGTTTTAAACAACTCAGAATCATGTGGAAAGTTAACTTAAACTGTTAACATTAGGTTTGCACACAGTAGTTTGGTGTAAAATTGAAGTCTATACTATTGGTAATGTCAAAGCATGCATGTCCTGAGAAAACAACTTTTTTGTCTTGCTCAACAGAGGCATGAAATCAGTTTTTAAGAACTCAGAATCATGTGGAAAGTTAACTTAAAGTGTTTCCATTAGGTTTCCACACAGTAGTTTGGTGTAAAATTGAAATGTATACTATTGGTAATGTCAAGGCATTGTATGCCCTGAGAAAACAACTTTTTTGTCTTGCTCAACAGAGGCATGAAACATGTTTTAAACAACTCAGAATCATGTGAGAAGTTGATTTAAGGTGTTTGAATTAGGTTTGCACACAGTAGTTTGGTGTAAAATTGAGATGTATACTCTTGGTAATGTCAAAGCATTGCGTGCCCTGAGAAAATAACTTTTTTGTCTAGCTCAGCACAGGCATGAAACCAGTTTTAAACAACTCAGAATCATGTGGAAAGTTGATTTAAGGTGTCTCCATTAGGTTTCCACACAGCAGTTTGGTGTAAGATTGAAATGTATACGCTTGGTTATGTCAAAGCATTGTATGCCCTGAGAAAACAACTTTTTTGTCTTGCTCTGCAGAAGCATTAAAACAGTTTTAAACATCTCATAATCATGTGGAAAGTTAACTTAAACTGTTAACATTAGGTTTGCACACAGTAGTTTGGTGTAAAATTGAAGTGTATACTATTGGTAATGTCAAAGCATGCATGTCCTGAGAAAACAACTTTTTTGTCTTGCTCAACAGAGGCATGAAATCAGTTTTTAAGAACTCAGAATCATGTGGAAAGTTAACTTAAGGTGTTTCCATTAGGTTTCCACACAGTAGTTTGGTGTAACATTGAAATGTATACTATTGGTAATGTCAAAGCATTGCTTGCCCTGAGAAAACAACTTTTTTGTCTTGCTCAACAGAAGCATGAAACAGGTTTTAAACAACTCAGAATCATTTGGGAAGTAGATTTAAGGTGTTTGCATTAGGTTAACACACAGTAGTTTGGTGTAAAATTTAAATGTATACTATTGGAAATGTCATAGCATTATATGCCCTGAGAAAATAACTTTTTTGTCTTGCTCAGCAGAGGCATGAAACCAGTTTTAAACAACTCAGAATCATGTGGAAAGTTAACTTAAACTGTTAACATTAGGTTTGCACCCAGTAGTTTGGTGTAAAATTGAAATGTATACTATTGGTAATGTCAAAGCGTTGTATGCCCTGAGAAAACAACTTTTTTGTCTTGCTCTGCAGAAGCATGAAACCAGTTTTAAACATCTCATAATCATGTGGAAAGAAACTTAAACTGTTAACATTAGGTTTGCACACAGTAGTTTGGTGTAAAATTGAAATGTATACTCTTGTTAATGTCAAAGCATTGCATGCCCTGAGAAAATAACTTTTTTGTCTTGCTCAGCACAGGCATGAAACCAGTTTTAAACAACTCAGAATCATGTGGAAAGTTAACTTAAACTGTTAACATTAGGTTTGCACACAGTAGTTTGGTGTAAAATTGAAGTGTATACTATTGGTAATGTCAAAGCATGCATGTCCTGAGAAAACAACTTTTTTGTCTTGCTCAACAGAGGCATGAAATCAGTTTTTAAGAACTCAGAATCATGTTGAAAGTAAACTTAAGGTGTTTCCATTAGGTTTCCACACAGTAGTTTGGTGTAAGATTGAAATGTATACGCTTGGTAATGTCAAAGCATTGCATGCCCTGAGAAAATAACTTTTTTGTCTTGCTCTGCAGAAGCATGAAACCAGTTTTAAACATCTCATAATCATGTGGAAAGTTAACTTAAACTGTTAACATTAGGTTTGCACACAGTAGTTTGGTGTAAAATTGAAGTGTATACTATTGGTAATGTCAAAGCATGCATGTCCTGAGAAAATAACTTTTTTGTCTTGCTCAGCAGAGGCATGAAACCAGTTTTAAACAACTCAGAATCATCTGGAAAGTTAACCTAAACTGTTAACATTAGGTTTGCACCCAGTAGTTTGGTGTAAAATTGAAATGTATACTCTTGGTAATGTCAAAGCATTGCATGCCCTGAGAAAATAACTTTTTTGTCTTGCTCAGCACAGGCATGAAACCAGTTTTAAACAACTCAGAATCATGTGGAAAGTTAACTTAAACTGTTAACATTAGGGTTGCACACAGTAGTTTGGTGTAAAATTGAAGTCTATACTATTGGTAATGTCAAAGCATGCATGTCCTGAGAAAACAACTTTTTTGTCTTGCTCAACAGAGGCATGAAATCAGTTTTTAAGAACTCAGAATCATGTGGAAAGTTAACTTAAAGTGTTTCCATTAGGTTTCCACACAGTAGTTTGGTGTAAAATTGAAATGTATACTATTGGTAATGTCAAGGCATTGTATGCCCTGAGAAAACAACTTTTTTGTCTTGCTCAACAGAGGCATGAAACATGTTTTAAACAACTCAGAATCATGTGAGAAGTTGATTTAAGGTGTTTGAATTCGGTTTGCACACAGTAGTTTGGTGTAAAATTGAGATGTATACTCTTGGTAATGTCAAAGCATTGCGTGCCCTGAGAAAATAACTTTTTTGTCTAGCTCAGCACAGGCATGAAACCAGTTTTAAACAACTCAGAATCATGTGGAAAGTTGATTTAAGGTGTCTCCATTAGGTTTCCACACAGCAGTTTGGTGTAAGATTGAAATGTATACGCTTGGTTATGTCAAAGCATTGTATGCCCTGAGAAAACAACTTTTTTCTCTTGCTCTGCAGAAGCATTAAAACAGTTTTAAACATCTCATAATCATGTGGAAAGTTAACTTAAACTGTTAACATTAGGTTTCACACAGTAGTTTGGTGTAAAATTGAAGTGTATACTATTGGTAATGTCAAAGCATGCATGTCCTGAGAAAATAACTTTTTTGTCTTGCTCAGCACAGCCATGAAACCAGTTTTAAACAACTCAGAATCATGTGGAAAGTTAACTTAAACTGTTAACATTAGGTTTGCACCCAGTAGTTTGGTGTAAAATTGAAGTCTATACTATTGGTAATGTCAAAGCATGCATGTCCTGAGAAAACAACTTTTTTGTCTTGCTCAACAGAGGCATAAAATCAGTTTTTAAGAACTCAGAATCATGTGGAAAGTTAACTTAAGGTGTTTCCATTAGGTTTCCACACAGTAGTTTGGTGTAAAATTGAAATGTATACTATTGGTAATGTCAAGGCATTGTATCCCCTGAGAAAACAACTTTTTTGTCTTGCTCAACAGAGGCATGAAACATGTTTTAAACATCTCATAATCATGTGAGAAGTTGATTTAAGGTGTTTGCATTAGGTTTGCACACAGTAGTTTGGTGTAAAATTTAAATGTATACTATTGGAAATGTCATAGCATTATATGCCCTGAGAAAATAACTTTTTTGTCTTGCTCAGCAGAGGCATGAAACCAGTTTTAAACAACTCAGAATCATGTGGAAAGTTAACTTAAACTGTTAACATTAGGTTTGCACCCAGTAGTTTGGTGTAAAATTGAAATGTATACTATTGGTAATGTCAAAGCGTTGTATGCCCTGAGAAAACAACTTTTTTGTCTTGCTCTGCAGAAGCATGAAACCAGTTTTAAACATCTCATAATCATGTGGAAAGAAACTTAAACTGTTAACATTAGGTTTGCACACAGTAGTTTGGTGTAAAATTGAAATGTATACTCTTGTTAATGTCAAAGCATTGCATTCCCTGAGAAAATAACTTTTTTGTCTTGCTCAGCACAGGCATGAAACCAGTTTTAAACAACTCAGAATCATGTGGAAAGTTAACTTAAACTGTTAACATTAGGTTTGCACACAGTAATTTGGTGTAAAATTGAAGTGTATACTATTGGTAATGTCAAAGCATGCATGTCCTGAGAAAACAACTTTTTTGTCTTGCTCAACAGAGGCATGAAATCAGTTTTTAAGAACTCAGAATCATGTTGAAAGTAAACTTAAGGTGTTTCCATTAGGTTTCCACACAGTAGTTTGGTGTAAGATTGAAATGTATACGCTTGGTAATGTCAAAGCGTTGTATGCCCTGAGAAAACAACTTTTTTGTCTTGCTCTGCAGAAGCATGAAACCAGTTTTAAACATCTCATAATCATGTGGAAAGTTAACTTAAACTGTTAACATTAGGTTTGCACACAGTAGTTTGGTGTAAAATTGAAGTGTATACTATTGGTAATGTCAAAGCATGCATGTCCTGAGAAAATAACTTTTTTGTCTTGCTCAGCAGAGGCATGAAACCAGTTTTAAACAACTCAGAATCATCTGGAAAGTTAACCTAAACTGTTAACATTAGGTTTGCACCCAGTAGTTTGGTGTAAAATTGAAATGTATACTATTGGTAATGTCAAAGCATTGCTTGCCCTGAGAAAACAACTTTTTTGTCTTGCTCAACAGAAGCATGAAACAGGTTTTAAACAACTCAGAATCATTTGGGAAGTAGATTTAAGGTGTTTGCATTAGGTTAACACACAGTAGTTTGGTGTAAAATTTAAATGTATACTATTGGAAATGTCATAGCATTATATGCCCTGAGAAAATAACTTTTTTGTCTTGCTCAGCAGAGGCATGAAACCAGTTTTAAACAACTCAGAATCATGTGGAAAGTTAACTTAAACTGTTAACATTAGGTTTGCACCCAGTAGTTTGGTGTAAAATTGAAATGTATACTATTGGTAATGTCAAAGCGTTGTATGCCCTGAGAAAACAACTTTTTTGTCTTGCTCTGCAGAAGCATGAAACCAGTTTTAAACATCTCATAATCATGTGGAAAGAAACTTAAACTGTTAACATTAGGTTTGCACACAGTAGTTTGGTGTAAAATTGAAATGTATACTCTTGTTAATGTCAAAGCATTGCATGCCCTGAGAAAATAACTTTTTTGTCTTGCTCAGCACAGGCATGAAACCAGTTTTAAACAACTCAGAATCATGTGGAAAGTTAACTTAAACTGTTAACATTAGGTTTGCACACAGTAGTTTGGTGTAAAATTGAAGTGTATACTATTGGTAATGTCAAAGCATGCATGTCCTGAGAAAACAACTTTTTTGTCTTGCTCAACAGAGGCATGAAATCAGTTTTTAAGAACTCAGAATCATGTTGAAAGTAAACTTAAGGTGTTTCCATTAGGTTTCCACACAGTAGTTTGGTGTAAGATTGAAATGTATACGCTTGGTAATGTCAAAGCATTGCATGCCCTGAGAAAATAACTTTTTTGTCTTGCTCTGCAGAAGCATGAAACCAGTTTTAAACATCTCATAATCATGTGGAAAGTTAACTTAAACTGTTAACATTAGGTTTGCACACAGTAGTTTGGTGTAAAATTGAAGTGTATACTATTGGTAATGTCAAAGCATGCATGTCCTGAGAAAATAACTTTTTTGTCTTGCTCAGCAGAGGCATGAAACCAGTTTTAAACAACTCAGAATCATCTGGAAAGTTAACCTAAACTGTTAACATTAGGTTTGCACCCAGTAGTTTGGTGTAAAATTGAAATGTATACTCTTGGTAATGTCAAAGCATTGCATGCCCTGAGAAAATAACTTTTTTGTCTTGCTCAGCACAGGCATGAAACCAGTTTTAAACAACTCAGAATCATGTGGAAAGTTAACTTAAACTGTTAACATTAGGTTTGCACACAGTAGTTTGGTGTAAAATTGAAGTCTATACTATTGGTAATGTCAAAGCATGCATGTCCTGAGAAAACAACTTTTTTGTCTTGCTCAACAGAGGCATGAAATCAGTTTTTAAGAACTCAGAATCATGTGGAAAGTTAACTTAAGGTGTTTCCATTAGGTTTCCACACAGTAGTTTGGTGTAAAATTGAAATGTATACTATTGGTAATGTCAAGGCATTGTATGCCCTGAGAAAACAACTTTTTTGTCTTGCTCAACAGAGGCATGAAACATGTTTTAAACAACTCAGAATCATGTGAGAAGTTGATTTAAGGCGTTTGAATTAGGTTTGCACACAGTAGTTTGGTGTAAAATTGAGATGTATACTCTTGGTAATGTCAAAGCATTGCGTGCCCTGAGAAAATAACTTTTTTGTCTAGCTCAGCACAGGCATGAAACCAGTTTTAAACAACTCAGAATCATGTGGAAAGTTGATTTAAGGTGTCTCCATTAGGTTTCCACACAGCAGTTTGGTGTAAGATTGAAATGTATACGCTTGGTAATGTCAAAGCGTTGTATGCCCTGAGAAAACAACTTTTTTGTCTTGCTCAGCAGAGGCATGAAACCAGTTTTAAACAACTCAGAATCATCTGGAAAGTTAACCTAAACTGTTAACATTAGGTTTGCACCCAGTAGTTTGGTGTAAAATTGAAATGTATACTCTTGGTAATGTCAAAGCATTGCATGCCCTGAGAAAATAACTTTTTTGTCTTGCTCAGCACAGGCATGAAACCAGTTTTAAACAACTCAGAATCATGTGGAAAGTTAACTTAAGGTGTTTCCATTAGGTTTCCACACAGTAGTTTGGTGTAACATTGAAATGTATACTATTGGTAATGTCAAAGCATTGCTTGCCCTGAGAAAACAACTTTTTTGTCTTGCTCAACAGAAGCATGAAACAGGTTTTAAACAACTCAGAATCATTTGGGAAGTAGATTTAAGGTGTTTGCATTAGGTTAACACACAGTAGTTTGGTGTAAAATTTAAATGTATACTATTGGAAATGTCATAGCATTATATGCCCTGAGAAAATAACTTTTTTGTCTTGCTCAGCAGAGGCATGAAACCAGTTTTAAACAACTCAGAATCATGTGGAAAGTTAACTTAAACTGTTAACATTAGGTTTGCACCCAGTAGTTTGGTGTAAAATTGAAATGTATACTATTGGTAATGTCAAAGCGTTGTATGCCCTGAGAAAACAACTTTTTTGTCTTGCTCTGCAGAAGCATGAAACCAGTTTTAAACATCTCATAATCATGTGGAAAGAAACTTAAACTGTTAACATTAGGTTTGCACACAGTAGTTTGGTGTAAAATTGAAATGTATACTCTTGTTAATGTCAAAGCATTGCATGCCCTGAGAAAATAACTTTTTTGTCTTGCTCAGCACAGCCATGAAACCAGTTTTAAACAACTCAGAATCATGTGGAAAGTTAACTTAAACTGTTAACATTAGGTTTGCACCCAGTAGTTTGGTGTAAAATTGAAGTCTATACTATTGGTAATGTCAAAGCATGCATGTCCTGAGAAAACAACTTTTTTGTCTTGCTCAACAGAGGCATAAAATCAGTTTTTAAGAACTCAGAATCATGTGGAAAGTTAACTTAAGGTGTTTCCATTAGGTTTCCACACAGTAGTTTGGTGTAAAATTGAAATGTATACTATTGGTAATGTCAAGGCATTGTATCCCCTGAGAAAACAACTTTTTTGTCTTGCTCAACAGAGGCATGAAACATGTTTTAAACATCTCATAATCATGTGAGAAGTTGATTTAAGGTGTTTGCATTAGGTTTGCACACAGTAGTTTGGTGTAAAATTTAAATGTATACTATTGGAAATGTCATAGCATTATATGCCCTGAGAAAATAACTTTTTTGTCTTGCTCAGCAGAGGCATGAAACCAGTTTTAAACAACTCAGAATCATGTGGAAAGTTAACTTAAACTGTTAACATTAGGTTTGCACCCAGTAGTTTGGTGTAAAATTGAAATGTATACTATTGGTAATGTCAAAGCGTTGTATGCCCTGAGAAAACAACTTTTTTGTCTTGCTCTGCAGAAGCATGAAACCAGTTTTAAACATCTCATAATCATGTGGAAAGAAACTTAAACTGTTAACATTAGGTTTGCACACAGTAGTTTGGTGTAAAATTGAAATGTATACTCTTGTTAATGTCAAAGCATTGCATTCCCTGAGAAAATAACTTTTTTGTCTTGCTCAGCACAGGCATGAAACCAGTTTTAAACAACTCAGAATCATGTGGAAAGTTAACTTAAACTGTTAACATTAGGTTTGCACACAGTAATTTGGTGTAAAATTGAAGTGTATACTATTGGTAATGTCAAAGCATGCATGTCCTGAGAAAACAACTTTTTTGTCTTGCTCAACAGAGGCATGAAATCAGTTTTTAAGAACTCAGAATCATGTTGAAAGTAAACTTAAGGTGTTTCCATTAGGTTTCCACACAGTAGTTTGGTGTAAGATTGAAATGTATACGCTTGGTAATGTCAAAGCGTTGTATGCCCTGAGAAAACAACTTTTTTGTCTTGCTCTGCAGAAGCATGAAACCAGTTTTAAACATCTCATAATCATGTGGAAAGTTAACTTAAACTGTTAACATTAGGTTTGCACACAGTAGTTTGGTGTAAAATTGAAGTGTATACTATTGGTAATGTCAAAGCATGCATGTCCTGAGAAAATAACTTTTTTGTCTTGCTCAGCAGAGGCATGAAACCAGTTTTAAACAACTCAGAATCATCTGGAAAGTTAACCTAAACTGTTAACATTAGGTTTGCACCCAGTAGTTTGGTGTAAAATTGAAATGTATACTATTGGTAATGTCAAAGCATTGCTTGCCCTGAGAAAACAACTTTTTTGTCTTGCTCAACAGAAGCATGAAACAGGTTTTAAACAACTCAGAATCATTTGGGAAGTAGATTTAAGGTGTTTGCATTAGGTTAACACACAGTAGTTTGGTGTAAAATTTAAATGTATACTATTGGAAATGTCATAGCATTATATGCCCTGAGAAAATAACTTTTTTGTCTTGCTCAGCAGAGGCATGAAACCAGTTTTAAACAACTCAGAATCATGTGGAAAGTTAACTTAAACTGTTAACATTAGGTTTGCACCCAGTAGTTTGGTGTAAAATTGAAATGTATACTATTGGTAATGTCAAAGCGTTGTATGCCCTGAGAAAACAACTTTTTTGTCTTGCTCTGCAGAAGCATGAAACCAGTTTTAAACATCTCATAATCATGTGGAAAGAAACTTAAACTGTTAACATTAGGTTTGCACACAGTAGTTTGGTGTAAAATTGAAATGTATACTCTTGTTAATGTCAAAGCATTGCATGCCCTGAGAAAATAACTTTTTTGTCTTGCTCAGCACAGGCATGAAACCAGTTTTAAACAACTCAGAATCATGTGGAAAGTTAACTTAAACTGTTAACATTAGGTTTGCACACAGTAGTTTGGTGTAAAATTGAAGTGTATACTATTGGTAATGTCAAAGCATGCATGTCCTGAGAAAACAACTTTTTTGTCTTGCTCAACAGAGGCATGAAATCAGTTTTTAAGAACTCAGAATCATGTTGAAAGTAAACTTAAGGTGTTTCCATTAGGTTTCCACACAGTAGTTTGGTGTAAGATTGAAATGTATACGCTTGGTAATGTCAAAGCATTGCATGCCCTGAGAAAATAACTTTTTTGTCTTGCTCTGCAGAAGCATGAAACCAGTTTTAAACATCTCATAATCATGTGGAAAGTTAACTTAAACTGTTAACATTAGGTTTGCACACAGTAGTTTGGTGTAAAATTGAAGTGTATACTATTGGTAATGTCAAAGCATGCATGTCCTGAGAAAATAACTTTTTTGTCTTGCTCAGCAGAGGCATGAAACCAGTTTTAAACAACTCAGAATCATCTGGAAAGTTAACCTAAACTGTTAACATTAGGTTTGCACCCAGTAGTTTGGTGTAAAATTGAAATGTATACTCTTGGTAATGTCAAAGCATTGCATGCCCTGAGAAAATAACTTTTTTGTCTTGCTCAGCACAGGCATGAAACCAGTTTTAAACAACTCAGAATCATGTGGAAAGTTAACTTAAACTGTTAACATTAGGTTTGCACACAGTAGTTTGGTGTAAAATTGAAGTCTATACTATTGGTAATGTCAAAGCATGCATGTCCTGAGAAAACAACTTTTTTGTCTTGCTCAACAGAGGCATGAAATCAGTTTTTAAGAACTCAGAATCATGTGGAAAGTTAACTTAAGGTGTTTCCATTAGGTTTCCACACAGTAGTTTGGTGTAAAATTGAAATGTATACTATTGGTAATGTCAAGGCATTGTATGCCCTGAGAAAACAACTTTTTTGTCTTGCTCAACAGAGGCATGAAACATGTTTTAAACAACTCAGAATCATGTGAGAAGTTGATTTAAGGCGTTTGAATTAGGTTTGCACACAGTAGTTTGGTGTAAAATTGAGATGTATACTCTTGGTAATGTCAAAGCATTGCGTGCCCTGAGAAAATAACTTTTTTGTCTAGCTCAGCACAGGCATGAAACCAGTTTTAAACAACTCAGAATCATGTGGAAAGTTGATTTAAGGTGTCTCCATTAGGTTTCCACACAGCAGTTTGGTGTAAGATTGAAATGTATACGCTTGGTAATGTCAAAGCGTTGTATGCCCTGAGAAAACAACTTTTTTGTCTTGATCTGCAGAAGCATGAAACCAGTTTTAAACATCTCATAATCATGTGGAAAGTTAACTTAAACTGTTAACATTAGGTTTGCACACAGTAGTTTGGAGTAAAATTGAAGTGTATACTATTGGTAATGTCAAAGCATGCATGTCCTGAGAAAACAACTTTTTTGTCTTGCTCAACAGAGGCATGAAATCAGTTTTTAAGAACTCAGAATCATGTGGAAAGTTAACTTAAGGTGTTTCCATTAGGTTTCCACACAGTAGTTTGGTGTAACATTGAAATGTATACTATTGGTAATGTCAAAGCATTGCTTGCCCTGAGAAAACAACTTTTTTGTCTTGCTCAACAGAAGCATGAAACATGTTTTAAACAACTCAGAATCATGTGAGAAGTTGATTTAAGGTGTTTGAATTAGGTTTGCACACAGTAGTTTGGTGTAAAATTGAGATGTATACTCTTGGTAATGTCAGAGCATTGCGTGCCCTGAGAAAATAACTTTTTTGTCTAGCTCAGCACAGGCATGAAACCAGTTTCAAACAACTCAGAATCATGTGGAAAGTTGATTTAAGGTGTCTCCATTAGGTTTCCACACAGCAGTTTGGTGTAAGATTGAAATGTATACGCTTGGTTATGTCAAAGCATTGTATGCCCTGAGAAAACAACTTTTTTGTCTTGCTCTGCAGAAGCATTAAAACAGTTTTAAACATCTCATAATCATGTGGAAAGTTAACTTAAACTGTTAACATTAGGTTTGCACACAGTAGTTTGGTGTAAAATTGAAGTGTATACTATTGGTAATGTCAAAGCATGCATGTCCTGAGAAAACAACTTTTTTGTCTTGCTCAACAGAGGCATGAAATCAGTTTTTAAGAACTCAGAATCATGTGGAAAGTTAACTTAAGGTGTTTCCATTAGGTTTCCACACAGTAGTTTGGTGTAACATTGAAATGTATACTA